>NW_023998421.1:4314372-4477068 GCF_014805625.2 Glossina fuscipes | reverse complement strand
TTTTGAAAAAATTTCAATAATAATTATAGTTGATATATTTCCGTTTTAAAGTTTATACCTTACCAATGTTAGTAGGCATTCCCACTTCGAGTCCATTGAGAATGGCATTAAAGCATAAATTATGAGCAATTAATACATAGTATGCAATATTATGAAATGAATAAAGCCTCTGGGGATAGATGTGAATACTAAAATAAATTTTATATATATATGTTTTTGTTTAAAGGAAATTTTTTACTTATATTTTTTTATATTAATTTTTTCCAAAATTGAATAAATTTATATAAAAATTTAAATCATCAAATTTATTTATCATAAAAATAAATTTGTTTCAATCCTTACTATAAATTAATCAATATTTTATCAGATATTTAAAATTTATGTAAATTTTATATCAAACGAAACAAACAAACTATTTTGGCACAAATACTATAATGAATTGTTGTGCTACTTGAATTTATAACAAGTCAAGTAAATTGTATTCGCCTAAGAACGAATCTTTAAGCCCACTACCACTTAACCTAGGTTCAAGAGAGGCCATTAGTTAAAAGCAGTTAGTCATTGTATCTATCAGGCAAGCCTTTGCACAGTATATATACGCTTATTTACCGTTAGATGTTAGGAATTAAATTGAACTCTTTGCAATCACCTGTAATACTGGGTCTTCAAAACATTATCATCATTGAAGGAGCTCTAAGTAAGACGCTCAGCATGTATGTCGACCCAAGTAATCGCACAATCGATTCCAAGAGAAGCATTACAGAACTTTACGGCAAATTACCGATAAATATATACTTTTCACCTAAAAAAGACAAATTTCTTTACGAGAGTGCTTATACGCCATTCGGAGTGATGGGCTGCATACACTTAAATTGATACGTTAATAAACGAAGTATATTATGGAGACCACTAAAAGCGATAGAATAGCGTGACAAATGCTTTGCTAACTTTTTGAAGTGTTAGAATATATGCATATCATAATTAAGAGCCGTGACTTTAATGCATATTCATATGAGCCAACAAAGTTTACCGCATTATTAATGCAGAATCGGTTTCTACAATAAATTGCCACAGAAGCTGCGATCGCTTGATAAATGCGGAAACTATAACCCCTCAACAGCCAAGGTATGCGTAGGCGCATCACAAATGCTTTAAAAAATGCCACGAAAAACTTTATCGGAATTAGTTTGATTTTGATTACCCTATGTAACATAATTGACAACTTTTCCTAAAACAGAACATTAAATTAATTTATTTTTATTTTTTAAAAAGTTATAAAAACATTCGAAGGCGCACGTTTCGATTGAATATGTGGATATCGTACAATTAGCTTAACCGATTGGAAACGTGTTGCACACTACGTATGCGCTGCATTTCCGAACCAAAAAACAATTCACAATCCGGATATGTAATGAGTTGAAGCATGGAATAGGCAGCCGTCGGTATAAGACTCGTTTGACCATTAGGAATGAAAAAAAAATGAGCAGTGCTATGAAAACTTCTCACTGCAGCCGATATTCGGCCCCCATATTCGGCCAAAGTTCAAGTATAACTCGTGGGTTGGTGCGAGCCGCCAAGTGAAAGGCTTTGATTCTCATGAGTAGCGGTGCATTTTTTTGAAGTCAATGTCGAGGACCGGCAAAGTTTTCATGTCGCTGCTTATTTTTTTTCATTCCTGATTGTCCTGCGCGACCATGCCTCTCCTGACCGTTTTGTGCGCCGTTTTAAACAGTAAGACCCTTAATTACAAATTTCGATACTACAAATATCGTTATTGTTTGTCTTCATGTCCACACTGCCGATTTCCGTACAGTGGAGCCCACCCCAAAAGTAAGTGGCTTCTAGCCACTTTTTCTATGCGTTAATAGACAGCATTGTGCTTTGTTGGGATTAAACTTGGCCCTATTATCCTAATGCTCTTGTTTTTACGAGCTTTCTTTCCTCGTGCAGCGTTTCTTGTGCATCTCGGTGCTATTTCGTGTCTTCGCAAAAGGGAAAGCGCTGTCATCCGCGAATAAATAGACATGTGACGCATAGAAACTCATTGATTTTGAGCCAAAGCCACGCCTATCGTATGGAAATCATCTGAGAAGTATTCGGCTGAGCATATTTATATTGAATTTCGATTTGCAGCTTTTTTCCACTATCGACTTGAAAACTCTTTAAACAAACTGAAGAAGCTCTAGGTAAGCAATCTCGGGTGTAGAGACAGTTTTAAGTAATACAAATAGAACGACAGAAACAGTATGCCAGCATTCTTCGACGACAAATGCAAAAATTCTTCCATATAATCAGTCGGATTTTAGTAAAATTTTAGCAAAAAACAAGAGGAAGCAAATGCTCATGCTCATGTCGATTTGTCGAACGTGTGTATTTTTAGACAAATGAATGTTTATAAAATTTGTGCCCAGGAAACCGCACAACTACCGCAAAACTAATCAAATTAAATATTTTTCTCATAGTGGTTTGAAAATTGAAAATTTATATTTCTCTATTTCATCGCAATTTTTTGTAGTTTTTGCTCTTATTGTTATTGTTCTAAAGTTTTTATTATTTCGAACATCAACTATTAAAGCATTCGAAAACTTTTACCCTCAAAATTAAGTGCAATTTTTGCTTTTTATTTATTTATTTCCTTTCTTTTTTTTTTTTTTTTTAGGTAAAACTCAATTAACAGCTCAGCGTTTAGATAGCGATGCGCGGAGACAAATGCAAAAGAAAAAAAAAAAAAAAACAAAAACAATTCTCTAACAAACAAAAAGCAAAAAAAAAAACATGAAATTCCATGGCGTATACACGCTTTGTGATTCACATTCACAAGTTGAAATTGCTTTGCCTGCGGATGGTATGTGTCTATGACTTTAAGCCCTTAACTCTGGGGAATTAATGAATTTATTTAAGCAGCTTAAAAGTACTTAGCATAGTAGATACTATTGATGATAGCGCCGTATTGGCTCAAGATGAGAAGGCACCAAACGACAGCCATCGAAAAATTAATTAAACTTTCATTTCGGCATACTTTGGAGATCTATTACCGTAAATAGTTTAAACGCTTTGCATATCCGCAACGCACTGTAATACGGAGCACACATTATGTGTGGTAAACGAAAAACTACTAAAGCGAAATGTTTTTAGACATCTTTTGTATTTTCAGAAGTTTTGAATAACATTCGAAAAGCCTAAGATAAAACCAAAATACGAAGAGTAATGATTACATAAAATATTTAAAAATCAAGGGGAACGTGCGAAATGCGAAAAAATTATACTATGCGCACTAAGCCGAGGTCTGCTGGGAGAATGATGTAAAGTCCAAAACCAAATCATTTAAATACTTTATGATATGTAGATCTGGTCTAATGTCCAGGTTTTACTTGATCTCAAGTCGTTTATTTGAATAGCTTACACAGCGCAGCGACTGAACGAGTAGAGTTAGAAAATTAAGATATCCATGCAAGAAATTGCACAACGTACTATCAGTGTATAAATACATCTTCGATATACGTTCACTTCGGGCACGACGTATACCGTAGGCAGCGATGCTGCACAATTACGGATTATTTTATCGTCTTAACTGATCTCTCAACTACTCAACAATCACATATCTGAAAAATTTTACCGCCTATCACTTTCGGATTGTGTATACTGTCAACGAACTCCGGCTCTTAGTGGATCGATTTTAAATTTTAAGCATTGCGTCATAACAGCGGTCTCTAGTAAAACACGCACACTTTGTTTATTCGTTCACATTGAAAACTCTTTTAAACAAATATCATTTTTTTTTTATTAGATCGACGCCAATCGATTTTCATACAACAACAATTTCAAAGATATGCTTTTTTCCGCGAGTACCGCGACGACGCCCTTTCTTATTTGAATAAGTTTTCACATTTTTCATTTGATAGCCGTTCACAATATATTCCGGTATATGGCCTATAATCTTCTTCGTACTTGTAAGCATCGCTAAATGAATGATGATGATAAGGGGGGAAATCATTGCAAAATAATTTTTTTTATCTGAATATGATCCTTGCAGTAATCAAGAATAACATCGAAATATGACCGAGTACATGACAAAATGTCAACTGGTCCCAAAATTTGATTTTCGAATAGTACAAGGCGGCCTATGAATGCTTGCAAGTTTACGCGCGTTATGCCTTTTCAATTCTTTACAATTCAGTTCCTCACATTTCAATTATTAAAATCGATGCTCTCTAGTGAAACATCAGTATTTTTGTTAAGTTAGTTTAACACTTCCAACCCAATTTTTCCCACCTGATCTAGTTTTCTAATTGCTGGCGATATCTTTTGTATCAAAATTAATTTTTCGCCACAAACGCAAAAATGATGACAAGAGACTGAAATTTGGCGTAAGCATTTCAAAAGTTAAAAAATGTGTGTGAGTGGCTGACGCACACGGCTACAGTCTAGAAAACACAAAGATAACTTTGACCAACTTCGACAACCTTTGTGAGAGGATTAACGTGACCATCTGCATGTTTTCCTGATGGTCGACGGTCGACCGCTTTATTAATACGCCTACAGCTAATTGTTTATTTTATATTTCTTGAATGCTTTCGCACACCCACACTGTTTGATCTTTCCAATATCGTTTGTGCAAACGATAAAACACAATTTAACAAAGGTTATAGGTTATAGGTGTTCTGTAATACTTGAAGGTATGCCTAATAGCCTCCTTTTCTTCCATCCAAAGTTTTAAAAGGAATATTCCTTTTTTCTAAGGCTCTTAGATTGGCTTGTTGCTCCCCTGGCTTCATTTCACTGACACATTATAAGCAGAAACCATATGCTTTTCGATCAGTTTCAGAGGCCAATTTTAAATATATTTTGGGTTTTACATTACATTTTTCATGATTACTTGGTTATGTTGTTTTTTTTTTTCCTGAGAGACAATTAGAAGAGGAATGCTAGTACGCTAGTCCAAAAGCCATCTATTAAACCACAAAAAAAAAAAATGTTTTTCAAAAAACCTGCAGGACTATTTACCCTTTTGCGTAGCTCAGAAATGTGCTCAAGATGCTTCCTAAGCTAAGCTATGAATGTAGCAATAGGTTAAATGTTATTCACCGCGGTTCTATTGAAAGCTATTGCAATTATCAAATTTGTTTAGAATACCGATTTTGGCCCTCTTTAGACAAAATCCAAAAATACATTTTAGATATGAAGCGAATACGCGGGCCTTCCTTCAGGAGCATTATTACTGTTTCGATTACATAATTATTCAAAAGGAACGACTTGTCTGCTCAATTCGAACAATGGTCACTTGTCATGTACCAATTGTGCACTTAACACTAATTTCAAGGCATGTTATGTTTGGGAAAGCGTTAATGTGGAATTCGTTTTTTTTTTTTTTTGGAATTTGTTTTTTTTTCCCTCTTAGGCATTGCTTGAGGAACGCAAAGAATCGTGTGTGTTTTACTGTTGACAGAGATAAATGAAATTGCGTTTTTTGTGTGTATTTGCATTTATTTTTTTTTTTAATTTTACCAACTTTTCAATCATTTACCTTCTGTACACATCTCAATGTTTATCTCTCTCTGATTGGTCTTCTTGTCCGCAACGTTGTGATTGAAAGTAGGCAGACCTTTGCGATATACACTGCACTTGCATATTTTGTGATTATATACAAGAGAAAAAAGAAAAGAATTTTAACAATTACAAACATCAGCCTGAAAGCATTGTTTGCTTATCATCACAAAGGCAGGTTTGTGTAACTTATCCTTGCAATTAATCAACTTCCAGCCGTAAATGAAAATCATATAGGAAGTTAGTAACAAAGAAGTGTAATTTCATCAAATTTTGCAGATTTCGTAGGAGATAACAATGTTAGTAGAAAAGAGCTTCCTCTTGAAAAGCATGATATGGATCGTAATGTTACGTATAATCATCTTCTGTTCCATAGTGTTAGTTCTAATACTTCCTAAATTATCTTCATATCATTGGATTGAATATCATAAGGTTTTATTTACAAAAATGCTATAGTCAACCAAGCGTCACCATTAAATACCCTATGCTGTGCTTCAGTTATTCATATAATGACTTTTAAAGTGGTCCGATCCGAAATACTTTCAATAACGTTTGTCTTTGGAAAAAATTTGATCACAAGACAATAAGAAGCGCAGATGGTCAGATCGACAAACATTTTTAGGTATAATGCAAGAGAGATCTATCTCAAGTCCTTCTGGTTTTCTTCTTCAACCGCAAGTGCCACAAGTGATATAGGATATAGTAAGAAGAAACTTTCACGTAACGTTATTATTAAAGTCGGTTAAGGCACCAATCAATTCTCCTCACCCCGCGAGAATCCTTTGCTGGCGTTCTCATATTAATTCTCTTACACGCGAAGCCTATACTTTTATTTGTTATTAATTTTTTAATACGTCTTTACTTTTGACGTTATTGGGGGAGCCATCGAAAATCTTAATTTACTTTCATTACTTTCCCAACATTTTGGAAATTCTCATTTTCAACAGAAATAGTCGCCTTTGATGTAAATCCATTTACTTCTCTCTTGAATGAAATGATTTTCGTAACAATATGATTGGGATTGAGTATAAACACGAACGCAAGTACATATATTTGCACTGATTAAAATCATGGTGCGTATAAGTAATTTTAAATTTCCTTTTGCTCTCCCTGCAATTCATAGGGCTTTTTGTCTATTTATATAAAGAGATCGATAACATTAATTTCCTCAAACAACCTTTTGTGAGATAACATAGTGAAACCAATTTTAGTTATCATTAAGAAGAAGAGCATATAAGAAAGTTCGCTTTTATGTGAATTTTTAATAGTCATCACTAAAGGTTTATAAGGTTAATTAACTCGGAAGCTCCAGCTTGTTTGTACTAAAAATAATGCAAGTCTGAAAAAAGTGAATGATAGCCTTGTTCCTTCTATTAGTCAGACCACGATCATGGAAACCTGCATGTTTTGGCACCGTTTATAATATCCCTATAAATCTTGTGTTTCGTTTTAATCAAAAGTTGCCTTTGTTCACGCTAAAATATACGACGCATTTTTCATATCGATAAAAAAAAACATCTTCGAAAAAATTCAAATAGAAAATAAATTGCAAGATGCTCCCATTCCATCCGAGAACGCATTTGTCTTCGGTTATGTCATGTTTTTCTCTGCCACAAATAAATTCAATAGGACAAGTTGCCATACAGCCGCAAAGGATTTTAACAGCAGTATTGTTTTTGTCGCACTCTATACGAAATTTGAATAAAGAATTTGCCAAAAACGAAGACGTATGCATACAGATCCAACATTCCTAACTTGCCTTCACTTTCATAAAAGATACAAAGAAACACATGCTACGATTGCTTACGATCGACGTGATCATGAACTTAACCCCACGGTGGCCCAAGCCACTTTAAGCGTACTACGCCCCCTGGCGAGTTAGACAATCCCCACAGAGTAGGGGCCAAAACAATATAAGTCTAGAGTTGAAATTTGTAGTACAGATTCTATGAAGATTGCAAAAACAAAACGCAACTAAGGTAGCACACCGCCGAACCGCTTAAAAAAAAGCCGAATGCATGAAAAGATATTTTTAGACATTCATGTGCGATGCCAAAGATTGTAGCGGTCGAGTAGAGAATTATCACGCTCTACAGCTTTTAATGATATTCTCCACCATTAAGCAAAATTTCAAGTGAGAGGAATAGGCAGAATTCTTTAAATGCAACCGGCTGATAAAATCGGGACTAAGGGCTCCTAGGCGCATGCTGAACACTCGCCCTATCATGGCTGTTGGCATCCCACGCCCATTTCCTGCCACAATTGCAGCAATTCTTGTTGGCAACAATGTTTAGTGACGGTTTCATTTGTTTGGAACAAGACATAATACGCCACGCTATTGATTAATCTTTCATATGAGGTCGTGAATTTATTCACCTTCACTCTCCATGTTAATGGTTCGCCTAGTATGCATTGTGGTTACTTGGATTTTGAATAATGTACCACATCTACAGTTCATAACTTGTAAGAATTAAACAGTGATATCATTCGTATTAATCAGGAAAAGCCAGGTTTCCCGCAAATAGCTTTTTTTTTTTGGCACAGAGCCACGCCTATTCAAAACTCCAAGACACTATATTGCCTACGCTGCCAATTGACAATTGCATATAGCTTAAAAATAACACTTTCAAGAGAAGTAGTCAGGGTTTTGTTGTACACCTTTCCCTACTACATAGACTTTCGTCTTCTTTCGAACGCGAAACCAACGTTGTACACCTCAAATAAGCTAAGATAAATTTTTGATATACCCCACCTCAAGAGTATACTTGAATCCCTCAAAATCCCTTGTTAATTGTAGGCATGGTAATGGGTGGATTAGATATCCTTTTTCAATTAACTTTTGTAACAAGAAATTTTAAATAGATATCTTCCGAAGACAGCAGAATATTGTTATTTATTAATAATCTGAAATTTTCGCTTTTCATACTTTCACTCTTTAGTAACTGCGGATATCTTTATTAAGGGGTCACGCCCGCTTCAGAACTTGCTTTATATTGGTAAAGTGGCAAATAGATTAAAAGTCTCCATTTTCTATTTCGATGTTTTCGACCATGATTGAATTCTCAACTGCAAAAATGCATAAATGGACGAGCAGGACTCGGTTGACGTAAATTTTAAGCTTCTTTTAAATGATATCTGATGCATATTACTGGATGTTACCACATCGTCATCCGTCTATTGTAGGTATAAAAAGCGAAAAAGCCATAAAAGAAATTAAAAAAGGAAAACTTCAAATTTATAAAGCGTAAGAACCACTTAATACAAGTACACAGCCGGTATTAGAGAGAAAAACTTTTTCATACCACAATTCGAAAAAGCAAAGAAAAAGAAAAAAAGGAAAATAGTGTTTGCATTATTTTCTCAGCAAATTCTTTGAGCGATCGTAAAAGTTTAATATGAAATTAGAATTTACACTAAGCCATGAAAAGATTTTTTCTTTTTTTTTGAATGGAATTTGAATGTTTGTTTATTTACTCGTTTCTTTGTAAATACGATATTTTGAGAAGATGTCGTCAGTCATGTTCTATTGCATCAAGGTTGCAAGAGAGTAGATAAATTTAACCACAACTATTTCAATTTATATGTCAAAGTGTATGCAAACTTGCTGCCGTTGTTGTTCAAGTAAACATGAATCAAACTACAGTATAAAGTAAATATTTTAAGAAGTGTTTAGAAAGGAAAGGTTCTTTGCCTTAGCTAGCAATGCCTTAACTTTACTTTAGCGGATATACGCACAACGCTCCAAATTTAAACAACAACGAAATAAATAAGCAATGTTGATAATTTCGGTCGATATCAAAGCAAATGATTTTAAGTCTTGCACAAGGGAATCGGATGAACAAAGAAATTTCGTGATTTAATTCAAATCTATTTCATTATTTACACAATATCCTCCAGTAAACTTAATATTTTGTATTCAGCTCAAGGATTTTTGTTGTTCATTTCACAATATTTTGAAAGGTTGTAATTGTGGGTATGGCTTGGTTTCAATTGGTTAACATTAATAGAGCATGAAAATTCGCAGATAGTGATTATAATCTCTTTTGGAATTGTTGAGCAGAAAACTTCGTTTTATAGAAAAATGAATAAGTTTCGTAAGTTTACAAACTAGCGAAAAATACAGTGTTGTGGAGAAAGCGCCTAAAGTTTCATACCTCCTGTCCTTTTTTGCGCTTCCGCGTAGAATACATATCCGAAACAATGCTTATTTTAGCACAGTTATATTTCATAACTATTCTTGATTAGCTACAGAAATTCATGCGGAAAACACTCACATTCTGAGGAAAATCACAAAGAGGTCACAAAACGATTTTTTGTTTGTGGTCTGCAACGAATTTAATATTAATGTGAATATTTCGTAGGAATACAAAAATTGATGCAAGCGAAAGCAGTGTAACAAACAAACGCATTGTTCACTCCTATGACTAGCAGCACGCTACAATGCATATATATTACCTATGCACACAACTCTTTTTTTACACGGTACATGTGTACCTTAGAGATTCGTGCAAAAATAATCCGTGTAAAAAATACATACCATATATGATAAATGTGGTCTTATGCTCCAAAACTGTAAAGAATCGTGTAAGATGAAAAAACCGTGCAAAAAAGTAATAATGAAAAACCATTCCTTTTTATTACAAAAAAACAAATTAAAAATTGGTGTACAACGGTAATTCAGTCCACAAGTACATGCACCACAAACAAAAACCAATTCCAAATTATTTATCGCTACTTCATAACAAGCATGCAAGTTTATTACGAAGTGGATCAAAAATTCTATCATCACAGCATAACTGTTGAGTTGGATTCAAACGAAGAATTTCGTTCGCTCTTAACAGCCAAGTAGCATAAGATCATCTAACACATGCGCGAACATCAACTGACCGATTTCCTATCACAGTATTTCCTGAATTGTATTTTGTTGCTGTACACTTTTACAATTGGCTTGTGAGGCTCCGTCAAATTATAATTTTAAAAAAAATTTTTATTTTGGATTGGTGCTAGAATAAAAAACTCGTGTAAAAAAAATGTATTTGCTCTCATGGGTGAGCGATGTTTGAAAATCGTGTAAAAAAGACTTTGGTAAAAAAAGGTTGGGTATATAAGTAATTCCTAGCAACGATTTTAATTTTATACTAATCATTATCATGAAGCAGCCTAAGTGGAGTATCGCTGCTAAAGCGAACTTTACGTAAATGTACGCATGTGATTGCCAGTTCGTTATGATTTTGCGAAAAAGCCTAAAAAATTTCGCAAATTCATTCATTTTGAACTTTGCTGATATTCCTCAGCGATCTTGTTTCCTATAACGCCCTATCATTGCTTAATTCGGCTGAATATAGACCAGAGAAGAGTAAATAAATAAATAAACACGTGATCATAGTTTATATTAGTTTGGGGAAAAAGAAATCCATTATTTTTATATGAACTTCAAGACTTTATTTAACATGCTTCGGATTGTCCGATTTGGGTCAAATATGCACCGTTTTGTTGTATGATTTGTTGTCATTTTAAAGGTAACTTCAAAATGCCTCTCTCATAGAAGTCCTGGTCTCTATCTGCAAAAAAACTCTAGTAGTGGATTTTCACAATCCTCCCTAGATTCCAATTTTTTATCATTAAAGAAATTTTGCAATGCAAGAAAAAGATGATAATCGCTTGGTGCCAAGTCCGGACTGTATGGCGGATGCATTAAAACTTCCCAACCAAGCTCCCAAAGTTTCTGGCGAGTCACTGTAGATGTGTGTGGCCTAGCGTTGTCCTGATGGAACACGACACCTCTCCTGTTGGCCAATTCTGGCTGTTTCTGCACAATCGCTATCTGGAAACGGTCCAGTTGTTGACAGTAGAGATCAGAATTTAGCGTTTGGCCATATGGAAGCAACTCATAATAAATAATCCCCTTCCAGTCCCACCAAATGCATAGCAAAACCTTCCTGGCCGTTAGTCCTGGTTTGACCACCGTTTGAGGTGCTTCACCGCTCTTTGACCACGATCGTTTTCGCACAGGGCTATCGTATGTGATCCATTTCTCATCTCCAGTCACTATCCGTTTAAGAAATGGGTCTATCTCATTCCGTTTGGCCAAGGCTTCGCAGATGGAAATTCGATTCATCATGTTTTTTTCTGTTAATTGGTGTGGCACCCAAACATCGAGCTTCTTTTTGAATCCAGCTTTGTGTAAATGGTTTAAAACTGTTTTATGGTCGATTTTTAGCTCCTGGGCGATGTTACGACTGCTAACATGCCGGTCAACTTCGATCACTTTTCCGATTTTATCGATATTTTCGACGACCGGCCTACCTGTGCGAGGTGCATCTTTAACATCAAAAATTCCTGAACAGAATCTACGAAACCAAAATTGCACATAATTGGCTGTTACAGTATCGGAACCATAAATACCATACACAATTTTAGCCGCCTGGCTTGCATTTTCGCCTTTGTCAAAGAAAAACTGTAAAATGTACCGAATTTTCTCTTTGTTCACTTCCATTTTTAACACGCTGTAACTCACAACTGAATGCACCAAACAAGAAACAGCAAAAGAATTTTTTTTTACTGCGAAATGTCACCTTTCCAACGAGCATAAATATGAAATTGTTTGATCGATACTTTACGAGAAATCTATCAGTGCAGCCATCTACCGAAAAAATAATGGATTTCTTTTTCCCCAAACTAATATTAAAAATCAAAGATATCTTACATATTCATGTGAGCTAAATTTGTTGTTGATTTCCATATTAGAGGTCATCCTTAAATCGTCTTACAATTCTGCAGGCTTCTGATATTAGGGCGAAATGCATTTATTCATAGAATTATTAATCTGGTTTTTGGGACGTTTAGCCCTTTCCAAACGAGTTTTTGTATAATCACTGCAGTCAACTTGTCATTGCGACTTTATTGGTGGTGTTGACGTTATATACTTTGTTTTTTTTTGCAGACCCTTTGGATATGAATACGTCAATAAAACATACAATTTTTCTTCTTTGTCAACTATTACGACATCTGATCTCTATCGTTCTATCATATGAGTTTCGTTTTCTATCACGTTTTCTAGATTATAATTTAAACAATCGACAGTTTCGCAATCTGATCCAAATGTGTTCACGACAATCGTCTGCTAAACGGGTGTTCGAAAGCTTGGCCCAGCTTGTTTAGTACTGAATTTTCACATCAAAGCGAATGCTTTAGCGTTTATTTAAGTGAGCTGTCTTGCTATAGCACCTATATTTTTATGTCATAATTATCTTCAGAAGTTCGCTATGTGTGCGTAGAATATCTATTGTGATTTTGTGTTCTTCTAAACAACAATAAATTATTTTTCCAAGATGCACATGTTTATATACTCTATTTACCGCATCCTGATGTAATATGTTGTACAGCGTCTGCATCGATGTTCACATCTATCATGATGCATCATAGAATCTTTCGTTTTCGGTTTTCACAGTTTTCACGATTTACTTAATCATGCATAGGAATCATGGATTCCTCTGCTTTCGGGAGCAAATATGGTTTTGGTTCAACATATAAGGACCTTTGATATGTAGTATGTTAGGAAAAACCATGTATGTATCGTTTCGCTGTTGCTGCTCATAACTTTATGTAAGTTACCTTCTGTGCATACGAATTCTCTGAGAGACCTTATCTGATACTCTATAAAAATTTCTAATTCTCTAAGATTCCTCTTTACCCGATTCTAGAATTATTGATTCTTATTTATTGTTATTTATTATAATTAGATTAGATTTCCTTCCAGAACAAAACTGACTTGCAACAAAACATTCGAGATGTAAAAATGAACAAGCAAAATGGTGGTAGATCCACGCGTATACACATTTCAGTAACTTGAACCATTAGTCATAAGAGAGCATTAAAATTATTTCAATGTCATAAGGGTTGGTGTAGCGCTATATGAGTAGGAATGTGTACGGATTACCTGATTTGTATTTAAGAATATTTTTGTATAACTTTAAATGAAATGCTCCTATAATTCTTAAACGAATTATAATTTTATAAACTTAAGTAGACATTGAAAAATAGTGTCTAGTTATCGCTTCTCGGCCTTATGGCTAAGATCAAAGTGTAGTATCTGTTCTTATCAGCTTAACATCTGATAGATCCTCCATCGGAGGGCAGCAAATGTTAAACTGATTTTTGGAATCGGATGGAAAGCTAGGAGCTTGCTCCATTTCTGTCGCGGGTCGGGCCGGTATTGCAATACCGCCGGATTTTTGGCCCAATTATAAATAAATATCAAGCTCTTCAAGTTTCTTTACATTGTATCATTATAAGTGATTTCTGAATAATTTTGCGGTTTGCTGGTGTTAGTATGTAGTATAAACCTTATAATACAATCTTTTTATATAAAGTCTTCAGGCGTAGGTCCTCGAGTTTGATAGCGGAAAGTAATTCCGATAAAAAATCATAAATTTGGCAAAAAAATTAGCAGACAATTTACTGTTTACTGTCTGCGTACCATTCCACAGAAGGGGCTTCTTTTTGCAATTTCTCTTCATGATTTAACCAAAATCTTTTTAATACATTGCATTAAATCATAGCAGAGACTCGCAGTTAAGAATTTGACAGACGTGTCGTTTCGTTTGATGCCCGAATATCGAGCTTTTTCGGTAGCCCATATCCCCTTTAAGCTATTAAATGGTATGCTGTGATATAACCGTTTAAATCTTTAGCTATAAGGCAATTGTTTGCATGGAGGTCTTCCAAGACCATGAAGTAAACGATTTTATCCATCAACGATCATTATTATTATGTCGCCCACATTCATTGAATAGAAGATACAACCTTCCGCAGTGTGTTTAAAGTGGTGTATATTTTTTTTTTTTCTACATGTTTCCCACTTGCTAGGTATAGAGAGTTTCGATCCCGGCCGATATCGAGTCCTTTTTCATTTAACTTGGAATATTTCAACAAGAATCCTTATTTCTCGCAGTATCTTGTGAAAATATCCCAGCGCTAAAGAATTAAAGCTTGTAATTCATGTTTTTGAGAAGGGTACGGATTGAACAGCTTGTGTTTGAAAGTCTGCCCAAAGTTGCCTGTTCGTATACGTTATTTAACACGTTATAATTTAAAATGGCATTTAATTACATTTTACATAATTTATTAACTTACTTCGTGTTTAACGCACACGTACAGACATAAACAATTAAATATTTATCCAGTCTGAATGAACGGATATAAATACATACAGGTTCGTATAAAGGCAAGAGAGCAAGGTATACCCGACTTGAAATAAAATTAGAAAAAATTTTATTCAGAGTAAATTTTGTCGTTAATATTGCTATGAAAAGTAATATGGTGCATGAATTAAGTGCCACAAATATGTGATGGAAAGAGGAATGGAAAGAACAGAAAAAAATTTTACAATACCTGCCAGTTTACTGCACGTATAAGTAACCAAGTTAATTATCATCAATAATTAATTTGCAATTTTCACAACATTGAATTTTATATGAAATTATTTCGACATGATATGCAAATCACTATGAATTAAATGCGATTTGTGGAAACAAAAAAAAAATTTCTTTTTATTTTTTCATAATATATTGTTAAGGGGATTTATATATCATTTAACAACCACGAGGGCAAGAACAATGCATTAATTTCCCTTCAATATCATCCGCTGTTAGCTGTTGCCATTACAATTTGCATTTAATAACAATATATTATAAAATTTATAAATAAATAAAAAACATTATCAACGGACATTAATTCAACAGTTACATGAGGGTGTTTAATACCAAATGAAAGGGCCTCGAAAATTCTTACACATAGATGAATTTAAACGCAAAAAGCATATTTGAAGAATATATTTACCGAAATTCCAGCAAAGAAAACTTGCCGTTGATAGTCTCACCAAAATCACAAAACCGAAATCGAAATACGGAATGTTGTACGATCGCCTATTTCGCTTAAAATATCCAATGATAAGTTACGGAAATCTGGAGACGATTACTATGTCACGAATTGTAATGTAAACATATGAACAATCTACATATGCCGCCGTTAATAATGAAGTCGGTATCGATAACGATTAAAAATATCCCCTCCACTTAGGACGTCACCAGCTTATATTTCCTATCATGAAATTCCGGCTAAGTTGACGCATATTTCAACGTATAAACCATCCTTAAGCCATCTCCGCGTGTTAGTTCCTATCGTGGCTTTTATTCGAGCTCCAAAAACTTGAAATAGAA
The DNA here is from genome assembly GCF_014805625.2 of Glossina fuscipes. NCBI lineage: Eukaryota > Metazoa > Arthropoda > Insecta > Diptera > Glossinidae > Glossina > Glossina fuscipes. The sequence goes on along the minus strand of NW_023998421.1, from coordinate 4,461,304 downwards.
AGCAGAAGCGCTAATATTTTCATCAATGACGTGAAGTGAAAGCAATACAAAATGTTGGCTCCTTGTTGGAAAATTTGGTGCATTTGTTTTTTACACGAACCTTAAAAATATGTAAAGCTATCCTGCCACACTATGAAATGTGTGAAACATACGCATATATTGCAAAAAAATAATGACATTTGATGGGTAATCCAGTCGAAACTAATTGCTTTTCAATAACGAGCCAAAATTCTGAAAAAATTCGCTTTATATCACAATATCTGTTCGATGAAGACGACAACGCGAGAGAACTTTCAAAGGTGTTAAAAGTGCAGCACGCCTTGTCGACTGCTCGTTTTTCAAAACTTTCAAGAGATCCGCTTATAGCCTCTTTTGGCATCCTTGCGGAACTAAGTATTGAAGAGAGAGTAATTTTCAGTAGAAAAGGGAACATGGCATTTGAGAGTAATATGAATTAAGAGCAAGTAATATAATGGGTCGAATGTCAACGTGTGAGTCGCTACTAAGGCGAAACGGATTGAACCTTTTTTGTAGAGATTGCTGACGGATCAAAAGGTATGAAACACGTACCACAATAAGTTCCAAAAGAGGTCCTCGGCCAAGTTGAAGGAAACTGCACAAGATGACCGACATGATGTCCCGTAAACTCATGCCTTTTGTTTGACGGGGTAAGTAAATTGTAAATCATGAAGGTTTACATCTGCCGTACAACCCGGACTTTATTCCATCGGTTCCCATAAAGTTGTAAAAACGCCTCCAAACGAGCCCTGCGCATAAATCGCATGATTCAGCTTTCCGCCAAAAAATTCTCATAGGTCTTTAACGATGATGTAGTAGTTTCACAAGAAAGATGATAGAAGTTTATCACTCAACATTTCTTCAATGAGAGTTTCTTAGCTTGCAGCACACTGTACCACTTCTTAAAGCCAAATTTTCTAATTAAGTCAAGAAATTACTTAATTTGGCTTTCCTAACAGATATAAAAATTCGGTAAAATAAAAATGCGCATCTTTACAGATTGTAACGCCTATACAAAAGAGAAATGACTTTGCTCTTACCAGAAATCATCACGGTTGCGAATAGTTGTTTATTTCCAAACCATATACATGTATATATATATATATGTATATATATATGTATATATATATGTATGTACATATGCTCGGCTTTAAGCATAAAAAATAGGGCCTCAAAAATATTAACCCGCAGTCTTTTTGCTTATGGTCTATATGTGGTGTATGTAAAAAATATTACAACGCACATAACTAAAACGCACTCAAAACATTTTTCCGCTTTTCTAAAATCAACTATATAATTAAAAATTTATTAGTACAAAAAACCTAATAATTATGTTAAAATAATTAATACGAAAAGAATGATAAAACATTAGTTTCATTATAAATTCTTATCGCTTTCAAAATATTATAAATTTCAACTAAGAGGCATTATATATAAATTGAACTCGCAGCTTTTTTGTCCCCATTATCCCCCAAAAAAAAAAAAACGAAATTTTTTCATTCTGTGTATCAAAATATGTATTGCTGCGCGCGTACGGAATACTTTATAATCTCCATTAGCACAAGAGTGAACAGTAAATTCATTTGTATTTTTTCTGTTTTTGAACTCTCTTTCATCCACTTACTCATTGTTGCCAAAATCGAGGTGTTATTAGTTATTATTGCTATCCATGCAGTGTAATCTGTATCTGCCTGGAACATTATCGAAACGCATGTGAAGTATATGAATCATATGAACCGTTTATTCTATTCACATCAATCAAGACTATATATGTGAAGAATGTAAGCAATGATAATAATCAAATTAGACAATTAGCGTGATTTTAGCGCTTCAATCGCGGACTTCTAGTTAACCGGCCGACTCTTGTTTTTCTCTGTTTCGCTGTCACGTTACTTCATTTGCTTTACTACTCGCAATGAACTCTCTCTACTTTTCTAGGCATATTCACTTTCCGTTTTTTTTTTTTCCGTCCATATATATGTATATGTATGATGTGTGCGTTGATTTAGCATCGACCGTTGGAAACAATATAACATGGATACCCTTGATTCATCCCTGTACTCACTCATCTCGTTTTTAGTTATTTTCTGTTTTGAATTTTTCCGTTAATTAATTTCTTCTTCTTCTTCTTCTTTTTAATAATTACGCATTTCGAATTATCTACGTCCGCTGTAACACTCAAATCTTTGTGTAATACATGTCACCATTTAAGCCGCTCTGTAACGTATTGAGAAATACACACAAAGAAACAAGTATGAGATAAGTTGCTCCTTGACTACTAACTAGAATTCCGCTTTTCTTTTTTTTTAGGAAAATTCAAAACGTTTAAATAAAGCAAGTGGATGCAAAAAAAAAAATAAATAGATACAAAGAAAGAAAAAAGAACTCATTCTAGTAAATTTAGTTTGACAGATAAACACATAGACACATTTAGAAGGAAACTTATACAGGAACGTTTGCATAAACTTAGCTTTCATTCGTTAACGTATGTGTATCTACGATAGACATAGAGCAAAACTATGTAAGTTGGGCTTGGCTTTCAACTGCCATTTGCAGTGCTAAGCATGTGTGAAGTGGTTACATTTTTCTGGCAACGAATGCAATGCGTTTTCCGGTCCTTTTATACAAAAAATTTACAAAAAAAGAGGAAAAACACGAAATGGAATTCTTAAAGACATCAGACAAAAATTGAAATTGAAAATCAAAACATGAAGAAGCGATAACGGTTTGCTATCTTGTTTGCTATTTCAAAGTATGGATGCAAACTAGTGGAGGCATACTTAAAGAAGAAAGAAATTTCTCGGGAATAATATTACCTTTCAATAACTACTTTATAATTGCAGTTAGACTAAAGTAACGTACACACCCACTATAAAATCAAAGGACTGCCCCGCGGCGCATCATTCTATTTTAAATAATTTTTGTTGATCATGACGTGGCAGGCTTGAAACCTTGTGAGGCAATTGCTACTTTAACCGCGTTGTCTAGGATATTTGTCAACTCTCTCTAATTAGAAAATCCGAGTCCGAGACCTTTGTACTTTGTTCCATTTTAGACCGCTTTACTTCATTAGTTAACGGTCAAAATATGAACAAATTCTTATAGCAGTCGATGTGTTAATAGACCAATGCAATGTATCGCTGATGTTCCCTGCTCTGAAGGGTAAAAATTCTACAGTACGGTCTTCGCATGTCTAATGGCCTCCTTCTAAAATCATTTCTTTCTCATGGGACTCTACCGACATAAAAAAATACGGATGAAATTTTTGCGCCACACGGATTTGAAAAGCACATGCATTCCTTTCCTTTAAACATTTCCGTCTAAATTCGTTTATTTCGACATTTATCGAATGTTGGAAACATATGTACAATTGCGGGTCATATAGGTTTCCAATTCTTTCGTATTCCAACTAGCTTACACCTACTTCTACTTTCACTTTAAAGTGCATAAAATCTTTGAGCTTTTCTTAGTTTTATTGTCTTCTTATCTCCTGAACAATGCAGTTACAGAGAATTTCTACTCAGTGTTTCCATTAAATACAGGCTGAACATGTGCCTTCAGTTGGAAAATTTATTTCACGGATTTGCGTTCGAAAATATAAAAACCTAAAAATTAAATTTTCTTTTTCGCTCTTCGAAAGCTTACGTTGTCGAACGTATGTTCCGCTGCGTCGAGTGAAGGTTGCCCTCTATCCAAATTCCTATTACTATTGCTTCCAATTGGCAGATAATTTAAGCTATTAAACAAAAATACATAAAATACTTGCTTGCTTATATTTACGCGTGGAGCCATACTCATGACCAAAGCAAAATTTTCCCAGAATCAATAAAGTTAGGAAAAGAAATGTTGTTATAGGTCTCATGGGATCACTGACCACTGAAGACGGATTTATCAATCTTTCATTACCTACTACCATTGGCAAAGGATAAAGACTGGTGAGATGTTGCTTCCATCAGCCGAACCGCCGAACGAAAGAAAAGCAAGCAGCATAATTAGATTAAAACTTAAGCAGGAATTAATTAAATGCTGAACTGTGTCTATTTAGGGAAGTGCAGAAAGCTAAGAAACGAACCGAAGGCAAAAATTCGTTAACATTGATATACAAAGAAGTCAAGCATATTCGGAAACACACAAAGAGATCGCCCGAGTCACCATGTCGCTTTGGTGGATTGTCTTTTAAATAGAGTCTTAATATCTAAGCCACACCTTCCTAAAATGTGGATTGATTCTTTACAAGTAACTCTGTATGTACGTTATTGTAGTAGGAGTACTAAAGGAATTAAAATATACGTAGTAAGCCTGAAAATCGAATTATTTTACAAATTTTCTTAGTGCGAAAGTACTGTAACAGCATGGAATTCCTGTCGGATGCATTGTTTCAGAATTTTATGGAGAATCTACGCTTTCCGTGCTTTTTTTCATTTCCCTTTTTTCAAATTATATATTGGGAAAAATTTAATGTGTACGCTGCTTCTCCACAACCAAGCAGATGGAAACAAATCTTCCATTACTTGTATATTCTTCCATTTAACAAATACCGTAACTACGAAGGATTTTTTTTTTTTTTTTGCTTTGTTTAATTTATAGAACGAAAAAAGGGGATTCTTTTTTTGCTTAACATAAAAGAAACGTTTAACCAAGAAACACAACTAAATGAATAAACGCTTAAGGAAGGTATACACAACAATCTGCCGTTGGCAGTGAAATCTGAATTCTTTTTTCTTACGTTGCTTTTTAGGGAAAAAGTAAAACTTGTTCAACTCTCATAAATTTACGATTTTTGAAACTATTCATGTTTAATAAACTTTACATTTTTTTTAAAACCATTTTCGCTAAATATATTTAGTTCAACATCGCGTAGACAACATGTTGCAGAGTCCTGCTTCCAGAAAGGTTGGGAAAAAAGTAGGGTCAAAGTAGGGTAGGATTTCTTGTCTATTGCTCTCACTGTTCATAGTGGGAAGTTGCTCAGCAACAAGACTTACATCGTTATCATGAATAGACATGTAAAACTTTTCTTTCAAGTGTCTTCGATACTTATTGCATAACGGCGGCCTTGTATATTCCGGATAGATCACGTCTATGGATTATTTTTGTTAATGTTAGAAAAAAAAAAAGAGAGGTAGAGAGAGACTGAAGAAAGCATTCAGCCAAACTTTTCTTCTGAACGACTCCTCCTGACGTCAATGCTGTATACGTATAAACAATTTTTCTCTCCATTCTGGCTTTTTCAAGAAATAAAATGAATAAAATTGAAATATCGTACCAGAGAGTAACTTCATTGCGGGTAAGTAAGTAATGTAAGTAACGGAAATATAAAGAAAGAAAGGAAACCCCAAACGAAAAATGCAACGCATGCATCATGAACTGTAAAGAAAAGCGCACACAAAGAGTCTTAATGCAGTCTTTTGTGTATGCGTAGAATATAAAAATACGCTCTATATTTATACATATATATGTTATGTGGACATGTATTTACCACCGACTCAGATCATCAAAACCACTATAATATAACGAAATTATACAAAAATTCAATTTCTTTTTTTTTTTTCTTAATTTTATTTTTTTATTTTTTGAATGCAGTGGCAATAGATAAATAAAGTAAAATACACAAGACTCTTCCAATGAGCATGATTGGAAATTAGTTGAGCAATTTTTTTAGTTGAAATAAATTGCTTTATTATCATTTGAAAGCATCTACGGTACAAATAGCAAACAATAGTTTGTTTTGGTTATCAATTTTTTATTGATAAAAAAATAAAACTCAAGATATTCTTTATCTAAAATCAAGACCTTATGCTTCGAGAATATGTGCAATCAATGGAAATGAAAATTAATTCATTTTTTGGAAGAGAGCAAGCAAGAATAATAAAAAATAAAATTAAGTGCAATCACTCAAACTTTAATTAAAGTTAAGTTCAACTACTGATTACTCATTGTTTATTTAGAAGAGAAAATTAACTTTTAACTATATTCGTGGACATTCTTCAACAAACCTTAAATCCAATTTTCTTACATTTTAAATAAACTGTGCGAATCTACCAATAGTGAGTTCTATTTCTATCGATTACCCTTTGCTATTTTTCTTATGCCTGTAAACCTTGTGTCTAGGATTTCTGGACCAAAAATTTGAAAAAGTGCTGTTAGCTTTAGCACTTTATTCAATTGAAATCGAGAGTAATCATTTGCGGTACAATATATTAGATAGAGCTACATTCAAAAGCTGAAATACTAAATGAATCCTTTGCGCTCCCATTTTTTTTTTTTTTTTTTTTTTTTACCAACATCTCCTTAATTGCTTTACCAAAGCTGCATTAAAAGAGATCGCAATCGCTTATGTAAAATATGTAATTATTATAATAAGTTTGTGCAGATGTATGCAACACACAGAAGGTCTTGAGATAGATGCAGTTTTTATTATACCGATCGATTCAAAATCATTTTCCAAGGTTGCTTGCGCGTGCATGCGTCTTGTTTTCTCTTGCAATTTTGCCCGAGGACTAGCACTAATGAAAATGATTCGGATCAATCTACTTTTTCGATCACCTCCCGCACAACAGCTTGTTTCCAAAAGTCATAATATATGCAAAAAATTTCAAAATTATTCGGCATAAGCCCCTGAGTAATGAAAAATATGCTTTGGATGGGTCAATTTTTTAAACCCCCTCTCCTCTGAAACCGTTCGTGGGAAAACTGAATCTTTTTAAGGTAAAAAAAGTAATTTTCAATATTTCATAGCGAAAATTGGTCCGTAAGACTAAATTGGCAAAGAAATCAACCTAATCGAATTTGAAATACGTAGGTTTGTCTTTTGGATACCATCTCACATAAGGATATATAATCCTTTATATACTTTATAAACTAAAATATAAACAAACTTTTTTAAATATATTTGAATCGCGACATGTGATGTTTCAAGCATTCTCCAATATGCTTATGCATGAAAACAATGACATATTTTCGAGTGAGGTGAAATGATATAAAGTATCTAAAGATCGTCGTTGCCCGACTATAATATTCTTACCTGTTTTTCTTTGTGTCATTTTATAATCAGGCCTTGATCGTTTTCCCTACTTTTTAGTCGCAATTATAAACCCAATACTAGATCTCTCTTGCTTTTAATTTATTGTCCCTGCAATAATTGTTTTTTATTATTTTGTATTTAAACGTTCGCACCAGAAACGCGAATACTGTAAATGCGATAACCAAAACCATCCGATTAAAGATAAGCTAAAGAAAGGAATAGGATAATCTGTTAGCTTTCATTGCGCGGAACATTTGAAGAAGTAAAACAAAATTAAGTGTTGGTATTAAAATGATACTAAAATAAAAAGCAGTAATAAGATCAATTGAGTAAAATAGGAAGACTTATGATAAGCCGATGTATTAGAAACTGCTGCAGGACTCGTGCGCGAAAACGGATTATTTAAGTTTACCCCATAAACGCCTTTTAGCTAATATTACCTCCTTTCTAGTTCAAATAAAATGGTCTAACATTCTTTCCAACTAAATCCCCACGATGATCGCTCGGGTGATCAAAGGAAGCGGATCATTATGGTTATGGAAGATTTATATAATGAAGGGGAAAGACATTGATTAGCGTTCAAAATGATCTGATAATTCTTTTTTTTAATATGGCGAATCACCCACAATCAATTACTATATGTATAGCAAGGTGACAAGTCACAGAGAAGTATTTAAAATGGAGAAAGATGAAACATGGCCGCAGCCTAGTGGGTTTGTAGACAATCGCTAAGTGTTACGTCTTTACCGACTGAGCATTCGTTGTGGCTAAGACCAAAGAAAACACTACCGCATTTGAGATTTGAAGCGTCAAACCCTGAGTTGGTACGCGCGGTTCTTACATACTCGACTTTACAGGCAGCCCCAAATCAGTTAGTGTTACGTCTTTATTGACCGAGTACATACTAAAGCTACGGCCAGGTCAAACCGCATTAAGATAGAGACCGCGAACACCAGCTTCGCAGTCGCGACTCTTATACACTAGGCGACAGTTGTCGGGCACAGTTTAGAGCTTTCTACGTACTTATCAAACACAATGAAATTTTATTGTTCGTTATTGCACTACATTTTAGAGCTTCGTTTAGAAAAAACGCCGTTCACTTTAAAGAAACAGCAGCTAGCGCTAGCTTTAGTGAACTAAATCTTGAACCCTACTTTTTTGTCGAATAATATTCCTGTCATGGCAACGTGCTTATGATATGCGCTTTTCAAAAACCAAAACTTGTCAAGACATGACCTACAGGGTTAACATGCAAAATTTACATAAATTATAACCAACCAACACAAGCACATTTTTTTAGTGCGCTCAAAAGCAACAATAATTGGAAACTTAAAATTAAATGTCACTCATACGACCCACGTGGTGTAAATACCAAAAATAAATATTAAAAGCCTGAGAAAACGAAAAAAAAACTTTATAATCAGTACAAGGCACATACGTTAATGCAATTTCCTAAAAAGTGAAAAAAGCACGCACACTATATTGCACACACAAGCAAACATTGAGCCAGAAAAACCTTGCTAGCAAAATTATCCATTGCATTTGTAAGGCAGAGCAGATTAAAAAAAAAAATGCAAAAAGAAATAAAATAAAGAACAAAGTTGCAAAAGAATTCTTAACATAAAACTTCCATCTAACTTTTGAGTTGGTAGAAGTGAAAGATACGATAAAGAAAAAAAAAAAAAAAGAAAAGACGAACCACATGAAAAAAATATATATCTAAGTAAGCTAGAGATTGTTAACTGTTTGAAGGCGTAGGAGAGAAGCGAACGTTAAAAATGAAAACCACACTAGTTCGAGCGTAAAGAATTGCGAACAATTGTCAATAGAAGCAAACAGAAAAGAAAAAAGCGACAACATCTTAAAGTACGATAAGGAAGCATAAAATGTGAAAGGCAAAAAATAAAAAAAAAATAAAAAAATAAGAAACGGTATCGGAAAAAGTCCTAAGATGATAAATCGCAGAAACAGCGAGAACAATAACAACAACAAAGGAAATCATACTAACTACTACTAAAGTAGATGAAAAAAAAACTTAGTGGCAAGCATCAAAGTTTAACAGCAGATATAAAGAAACTCCCAAGCAATAAAAGTGCAACAAAACTTTAGCTTAGAACGCGTAATACTTTTACAAGGAAATTAAACGGTAAGGAAAAAGAGATATAAAACAGAAAACGAAAGGAAAAAAGCGAAAAACAAAGACTACAAAACAAAACTATTGAATGGACATAAATAAATGACAACATCAGGTAAAACTAAATGAAAACAGAAACAGACAGACGACCGTAAGGCAACGCGACAAAAAAGTTTTTTAATAAAAACAAAGCTAGAACTTGAAATAACGCAACTTTTTCTTTTTGATTTTGGTGCAAATGTTTAACAAACGATTTTCATTTTGTGCCATACGAAAAATTTCTTCTTCTTAGCTTTTATTTCAAATAAATTAAATTTTAAATCATTGATGCGTTCATGCATGTTTCTAGTCGTTCAAGCACAATATATAATAATGTTAAGTCATTAACAACAAACAAACAAATGTTTGTATTATTTTAGTTGCGGACAAAGAAAACAGCAAAACAAGTGCATTTCTCATGTAAAATAAGCAAACTACAGTTGAATAAGTATCACAAAGGAAGTCACAAGAGTCGCTAAAACAGGGAATATCTCAAAAAAAAAAAAAAAAAAAAAAACAGAGAGGAAAGAAACAGAAATGCATAAACGAACCTAAGGCTTTATGCGGCGTAGCAGTTAAAAATTTCGTTTATTTTTTTTTTTTTTTTTTTGCCACAAGCTCGCATTTTCTAGTTTGTTGCAAATTATTTGAATATTTCAATTTTGTTTTTTTTTTTTTTTTCTCCTTTTGTTTTTGCTTTTCTTCGCCCTTTTTTGTTTACATTATTTGGCACAAATATTTAAATAAAACTATAACAAGTGTACAGGACCTTAACAGAATCTCTCTTGGCAATCATATGCTGCTCTTTTGCGTTTTACATCTGCGGTCCACAGCATGTGTGTAAAAAAATTTAACAAAAAATATTTGTTTACCCTCCTGACACGATACGAAGTGGTCGTACTTTTCGTAGAGGATCTCCACAAAAGCAAAAAACCAAAAAAAAATTAATTATAATTTCACATGTTTTATATTAAGGACACAAAAATGCTTTCCCTTGCTTGTCTGCGCAGGAAAAAAAAAAAAATGAAAGCCAACTAATGGCGTTTGCATTGTGCGAAAGGGTGAATACCACATTTTTCAATCAATTTTATAGCAACGAAGGAATATTTGCCTTCTTATTTCACAAGACACAGGAATAAGAATTGAAATCCCTGTATGGCAAACGCATGCTGAGGTAAACTAGACATGGCCGTTGTCTTCATTCATTCGTCTGTCTCTTTGGCCTTTGACCACAAACTTGAGAGGGAAACCGCAAGCTTGTCACATGAATGAACAAAAACTCTTCTGAGCTCGTGTTTTAATTAACTTAAACATTTAAGACGGCATTTAAGATCTAAGCTTCGTATGTATAAGGAAAACAGATCTACGGATATTGCATATATTGATAGAATAAATTTAAGTTTAAGTTACGCACAATAATGGGATAGATTTAAGGATATTATACGACACAGCTTAAGTTGACGAGGCTCCTACTCAACGGCGCTTTGAGTGCGATCCAAGCAGAATCTAATCGCGAAACTGAGAATTGGTGAAATGTCTTGTCTGTGCCGTCGATCAGTTAACACCAAATGCGAACAATCTATATCAGTAGAATAGACTTAGGGTTTAAGGTACATAGTAATAAAATGGATTGAAAGGTTTTATTCGGCTAGGCTTAAGTTTAGGAGATCCTACTACTCGAAAACAACAGAAGCGTACTTAGGGTACTATTCAAGCGAACTGCATTCGCTAAGCTAACGACGATAGAAAGTGAAAATAAAGATCTGCGTTAGATCAGTTCACATCGAACGCAAAAGGGGGAAAATGTAAAATGCAAGAAGTAAATTTGAGGCAATAGATGAGCGGGCGAGGCAGTGGCAGCGGGTGAGAAATTGATTGGACTAGGGTTGGGAATATCAACTTAAAAAGAGGGAAATATATTAAAGAGATCAAAGAGTACGACATTAGATATATACAACATAAATGTTATGGATGCCGATGTGCCTAACAATGCCTGACGGGACTTACTAAAACCGTGAATATGAAATGTGAACTAAGATCCGATGTGCGTCAAGAACACACCAATCTATTATTCTCTATCTCTTTCTCCTTCTCCACTTCATCTAGGTACGCATTTTCAGGACGTCCCTTAAGTGATCGACCTACTGAAACTATGCTTTTTACAGAATTGTAAAATGCACATTACGCAAGGGTCAAGTTTTTCCCTGCTGTAATACTTCTTATATAATGCCCGTGTTCGATGTTTGACTAGATTGGAGTATTGCCACGATTATTATTTAGCTCAATTTCGCGGAGCTGCGCGGAGGTGTAAGCTAAGTTTTGCAAAAAGAACAAAAGAAGTTCTTCTCACTCAAATTCAATAAACCAAGTTATGCGTCTGTCGCCAATATGCCCGCTCAACCATCGATTGCGAACCACTAAATTTAAGATTTCCCGTACCATCCATTCACTCGCCCTCAAGAAAGTATGCCACCATTTTTTGTTAAGACATATATAGTCAGTCTTATAATGCAAAGGCGATTGCATTACACAAATCAGATAAAAAGTAAATTAATTGTATTATCGCAACTCTAACATGTAGTATGTAATGAAGGAGATAAAAAAATTAAAAATATTACGCCATTGATTTTGTATTTCGGATTTATTGTAATTTGAAAGAGTTAGTCAAAACAAAAAGGAGAAACTATGCTGAGGATTTACTTACTACTAAAGTAGGTTTAAACTTTACTTACTCTGTTGTCTATCGAGCGGGGATAGCATAACACTATGAAAAGTTGGAAAAATTTTTATTTAACGTTGACTGGCAAAGTTTTTACTTTTCAAACCTTTACAAATTAAAGGATGTACGACAACATGAAAGGAGAATTAAAGGTAGGTGGCGTGACAGAATATAAGCGTTCGTATCAACAGGCTGGAAACTTTTCTGTGGCACTGTGCTCTCTTTCAGGGATATTTGCCTTTAGGGTATATCTTTGGCCGCTAGTTGACCGTTGGTTGTTTTATATTACTGCGTTATTTTCATTTCTTCCAAGTTTCCGCACACTCGCAATTACACATCCCTACCTCGTACACGCACATACAATTTAAGTTATTAAAATTTTGCACATGTAATTTATTCTTATCGAAAACCATGTACTTGGCGTAAAAATCCCTTTATATATTTTCAATTACTTTTGGTTTTCTTTCGTCTTTAGAGTGCTTTTAAGTATTTCTGCGGATTTCAATACCGAAAGGCGATGTTCCGTAGGCAAATATTTTAGGCCCACAGGTGGCAATCAAGCAGTTTATCTTCTTGCCAACTTTAGATTGCTATTTAATTTTTACTGGGACCATTTCTTTACAAAAAGTTGCCATAATTTTAAAACTATGCTTTTATATTGTATACCTGATCTCCCTGATGCGAAAGAGAAATACTCTTGCAGCCAGATGAAACTATTTATGAGATGAGAACCCGTCAGAGACAAAATCTCAAGATGACATTCAAAGGAACCCCGTCTTTAAAGGCAAAGTTCGCCACGCTTTGAGAAACAATCGTATCGCTTTATCCATCGCAGAGGACCTCTTAAGTTGATATTATATTTCTACTGCGTAACTTGAAGTGGGTTTTACGCTATATCTGGATTCCCCTTCGCACCTAAAGACAATGTTCTCTCTAGATGTTCGGAAGAAGGGGTTTTTATTGCCTTTAAAGTTGGAAACAACTCTGATTTATTGTCTTGCTACCATTAGTACCGATTACACGTAGAATGGCATACCGTCTTCCGACATACAACATTCCTTGGCAAATAACAAATTTCTGTTAATTTTTTTGATTTGAATCGAATTTAATGAATTCATCAAACTCTGCCAAGAAATTGAGACGTCTTGGTTTTGCCGACAAATGTATTTTACCCAAAAATTTATTCAAAATATTTCTGTGGATTTCACACATGACAACGTCAAATATTTGATCTTAATGAATATGCGGTTTGCATGAATATCGAATTTGTCCGCTTGGAAAGGTAGAATTTTTTTAATGAAATTTTAAACCAGATTCGCTTACAGGCAAAGCACGTTTCCCTAAACCAACTTACTCGCTAATTATTACCTATTGCACGTTCCGAAGCCCTATTCATCTGTGTATCTCATATTTGCATATATATTAATGACAAATTTCTATACCTAGAGCATACTTTACGAGATCCTTAATCTTTGGATTTTTCAATATTACAATCAATAAAATGATTGCGTAATTATTTTAAGATAGTGATCGAGAGAAGTGTACTAATGGTTATAAGCGTAGCATTTCATCGAACGGAATTACTTTTGAACCGATGTTCAAATGTATATTATAAATATTTATATTATATTTATTTAATCAGTATCTGCAATGGTTTGCAACTAAGTTTTGTGAATAACAGATGGATCTGCAGAAATATATTGTAAGAAATAGCGTCAATACCCTTAACCCTCTCTCTTTCTACTAAAGCAACTTTAGCACTTCAACATTTTATGCTATGTACAATGCGTGTAAAGAGTAGTAGCATTTAATACTCTCACGTTCCGAGCAATTAAAATAGCATTCACTGTCCTTTAAGTTTATCTTCACATTTTCCTATCGCCCTTCTCCAACGTACAGTATTTTCTTGACTTTCTATGACATTTTGCAAATAAAAACAATTTACTTTTAAACAAAACGCATATTTTATGCTTTTAATGTGTAAAGTTAAAACGCGCATACAAGCGCTTACAACAAAACTCTTAGAAAAACACGTTTTATTTTTATTATTGTTACTGAATTTTTCATGCGGGTTAGATATTTACTTATTCTTTACTATTTATCTACCTATTTTTCATACTCCTAACCAGGCTGAAAGATCTCACAGTTAAAAGCGTATACAAGCAAGCGCTCAATTGCATATGTGTTTTACTGTAAACTATCCACTTGACATTTGACACCCCTTCCGCACGCGTATAATTGTTACAAATGTAGACGAAGGCGAACATACATCTATATATACATATCTATTTATACTTACTATACTATATTTATATGTATAAAGGTAAGGGTGCAATCATGTGTACATGTTTTTCATACAATTTGTTTTTTGATATACACTTACTTACCAACCATTAATATTCACACTGTAAGCTCACGTGACCCAGTTTCCGTGCGTAAGTATATCTGAAAAATAGCAAAAAGAAAAGGATAAACAAAAAAAAATTGTGAACCGAAAACAGTACAAAAATAGCTTAAATAAAACGATTTGCCATAGTATGAGAGCGTTTATATGTAAAAAAAGCAATTGCATGCAAGAATAATTCTGCATAAAACAAAAAAAAATAAATAAATAAATAAAAAACAATTTTTATTTTTTCGCTTTGGTCACTACTATCAGGCCTCAGGTGCCTTGACAGAGTTTTAACACCGACACACAAAAAAAAAAAAAAAAAAAAAGACCATAAACTTATATAAAAACACATAATCAGAAACAGCTACACAGAAAATTAACAACAGAACTGCAGCAGAAAGTAAGACAAGAAAAGAAAAAAAAAAAACAAAAATGAAAAAACGCCAGGCACCTGCAGTGTTCGGTAGTAATACAAATGTTTGTGCCTATTGCCACAAAAATTGTTTTCCTTTTTGCTAAATATATGCAGAGTTCATATATTTTGTGCTTAGATATTTCACGTTATATGCAAATGTGTTTGAACATGTGTGTGTGTGTGTGTGTGTGTGTGTGTGTGTGTGTGTATATATATATATATATGTGTGTACAAAATTTTCTCTTAGCCGCTACACTATAATTTAAAAAAGACCTGTAGTTAAAAACGAACGTGCAAATGCTGCCAAATGCGTAACTTAACCGTATACAATGGTGTCCATAAGTGCGTGTAAATAAGTGCACTTTGAACAAGTAACGAGCAACAAGGATTACAGCCTTAACCCAAAACGTAAAGAAAACATGAACATTGCTTACACAAATATATGGCAATATGCGCAAACACACACACACAAACCCTTATACGCATTCTTATGATTACATATAAACAAACAAATAGAACTGCGACTAACATCATCAGAACAGTAAAATTCCCATCGTATCTGCATGATAAGTTGCTGCTGCTGCTGCTGCCGTTGCTGCTGCTACTGCTGCCATACGTATAAACGTATATAACATGGCTGTTGTTCTTAACAGTTAACGGGGGGCGAAGCTTTTGCCCTTTTTCTCGTTTTTTTTTTTTTTTTTTTTTTTTTGTTTATTCTTTTCTACATTTTTCAGCCTTAGCCAAAACCGGCAAATATATATACAAAATATAGGATGATATTGCTAACGGCTATGATATGCTAAGCTGTGTGTTTTGTGTGAAATAGTGAAAGAAATTTTATGTCATGTTGCAGATGTGCCAAGTCACATGTTGTTCCAGTTTGTGTTGCGTGTTACTAAACACGTACTTCTTCTCTTCGCCATTGTCTCATATATTTTATTGTTATTTTTACAAAATGCTTTCTTATTCAACTTTATTGCTGGCTGTTGTTGTTCTGCCATAATACTGGCAGTGGTAGTCGAATTGTGTTGATATTGTTGGTCTTTTTTCGTTTTTTTTTTTTTCCTTATTCATTTTATTACTATTACTGTTGTTTCATCTATTGTTTTAAAGTGCGGATTTTCCATTTTTATTTTTTATGTTGAACGCTTGTCAAGAAAAATGACAATCGCTGCTACTCTGTTTCGCTTATACGTTTGTAATAAATGAAATTAAAAAAAAAAAAAACAAAATTCTACTCTAGTTACAAGGATTTGAAACAACAACAACTGTCTAGTTGGAATTTATTTGAACAAAAAATCGTTATAGCATAATTCAGCTAAGGCTTTCCCACTAAGTAAATCGGACGTTTTTTTTCACTAAACAGGGCTGAGAAGCCTCTAGTGACTTCAAAAACCACTAACTAAAATATATAAAATAAGCAAAGAAAATTTTAAAAAAAAGGGAATAAGTAACAAAATTGTCCTAGGTCATGACCGAACCTTTTATACCCACAACCGTGATCCTAAATAAGGAAGATAGAAATCTAAATTTCCATGCACTGTAATAATGGCTGGACTTGGTCGAGTAACAAGCAAAGGTCACGGAAAGCAAAAGTGTCTCTAATTTTTGTTACTGAACGGTGCGGATGTTATGGGCGTGGTCTTTGAAAAGTTTAGGTCATTTTTATATTCTTTTGTAAGTTCGTGGGCGAGAACAAGTGAACGGCAACTGAAAAAGTATTCGCAGCGGAAAGTGGTGGCTAATTCTCATTCCAGGGGGCCTCCGGAAGTTATAAATTTTTTTGAGAAGCTCTTCGAAATTTGGCAAAAATTTGTTCGATATAAGTTCAGCGGTCAATTCAATCCATTTTTAGAGTTTTCATTGAATTGGAAAATATCATGGTCTCGTAAATCTTGTAGTCCTATCATTCTTATGATAACGAAACGTGTAAGTACGTAAGTGGGGGGAAAGATTCACCATTAAATACCCTACATCAGTTTGCATAATTCATATTTCATTTTCCAATTTTTCATATAACAATTTTTCAAAATAATTCGTTCTATGCGGGTCTAGTCTGTAGAGGTATCCAATCCAAAACCTTTTCAATAGCGTTCTTCCCTAGGCAGAAATATGCCCGTGTAGAAAATTTTATGAAAAATTTCTGGGTTCAACGCAGGAACACAAGTCAGACAAACGGACAGACGGACAGATAAGAAAAGCATACATACACGAATTTGATATACCCAAGTACCACAGGTAAAAGTGTATGCAGATGTTATTTTAAACGTGATATCTACGTCCTAGCTACGAGGAGTATAGGCCGATTTGTTATAAATCGTTCACTTCTACCGATAGTCTAGAAGCTTACGCAACGATTTAGTTGATTTTCAAATTTCAGGTCAGGACAGTCAGAAGCAAAAATCGATGGAGGGAATGGAAAGGGGGAGAGAAATTTTGGTATTACTATTTTTGATCAAGTTGACATTATCTTTATTGTGGATGCAATTAAATATTTAGTTCTTCTCTAAGTTCTCTAAATAATAAATGCTATGTTGAACAATTATTTGAATTTAACTTCAAAAACAAGTGACAACTCTTCCATCACTTTTCCAAAAGATTTAGACAAAAAATAAAAAAAAACAAAAAAATAAAAACTTGAAACCTCAAAAACTGATTAGTTTTTCTTTTTATTTTTTTTTATTTTTTTATTTTTTCAAAGATAAGAAGAACTTGAAAAATAAAGTCAAACGTTCGTCTATACGTAGAGAAATGGAAGCCACAAATCGAACAAAATAAATTGTAACATTGCTGTTGATAGTACTACTGCTGTTAAAAATTGCATGTAAGCAGATAGCAGAGTAAATGGAGAGAAGAGGCGAAGAGAGAAAAATGTTAAGAAGAACACTTGAATTATTTTGAATGGTTTTAATTAATTCAAGGACTTGAAAAGTTTTAACACTCAAATTAAAAAGGAAACGGAAGAATAGATGGTCATGGTAATGCACACACACCCGCAAATTGGATAACACTAAGCTGTGTGAAATGCATTTAAACAATACTATTGTGTTGTATAAGTGTAAAAGGGACAAAAAGAGAAAAAATGAGAAAAATCTCATTTCAACTTCAGTGCCTTTTTACAAAGACAATTGACGAGCAGAGAGAGGAACTAAGGCAAAATTTTTGCCATTTTTCATATTAATTTTTCTTTTTCCCCATTTTATTCTTTTTAGCCTTTAAGTCTAGCAATGTGTAAGCTTATGATAACGTAACGTAACACATTTTCTCTTTTCTTTACAAACGCAAAATATAATAATGTATGTTAACTCTTCTTTTTTCTTGTTCTTATTTATTTGAAAATTTGAAATAAATAACTACAAATCATATTCAATGTCTTTCAAATGCACTTGCGCTACATGGGATAGCATAGCATAGCATAGCATAGCATAGCATAGCATAGCAAAGCATTGAGTAAAGTATTGCAAAACATAAATTATTGCCACATTATTAAACACACATTATTTACAGGCCGCAACGACAGATGCTCTTCCTGCTGCTCGCTAGTGCTGCCACTGCTGCAGTTGCAGCAACTACTAGTGTCTGATATTGTTATTGAAAGAAATCACATTTTGCTAAAATTTTTCTTATGTTAGTTACATTTCCACAAAATAAAGATTTCTTAGCGCACAGTATTTGTGTTTGTATTAAAGATAAACCGCAAGAAGTTAAATAATGTTTAAAATGTTAAAAACCGCAAAAACCCTAAAGCAAAGAATTACATTGGTGGCAGTCGGCAGTGCTGTGTGCAATAATGGCACAAAGCAAGTTTTCCTTTTGTATTCGTTAGCATTTACTTGAAACGTTAGTAATCATAGTTTAGCATTGAAGTCCTCTCCTCATTGCAATTTTCTTAATAAATTCTCTTGGTTTATTATCAACTATTCACTAAGTTAACTATACACATACTCATACACACACACACAAAATCACACTTACGCAAGCACATTCATTCATCATGGACTATATGCGGCGCACAGAGAGAGAAATAGATTTGATTTTAAAAATTTTATATATGCTTCATTTGGCTTTGCACTAAGACTGTTTGAGAACAAGAGCAAAATCATCAGCAATAGAAAGCAAAAAAAAAAAAAAAATTAAAAGAAAAAGAAAAGGAACGCTTTTCGTTACTTATTGAATTCAATATGAACGGCAATTGAACTTCATTCGTAGAGCTAGCTCTAAAATTATAGCGGAAAAGGGGGAAAAAGAGTGAGAAGGAGAGAGACAGAGAGAGAGAGAGAGAGAGAGAGCGAAAGAGAGAAAAGAAGCATGCAGTGATTTGCTTTTACAATTTCTTACAAAAATTTTTCTTTACATTTGTAAAGCGCATTAGTATGTGATTGTGTTCATCAATATGCGCCCAATATATGCGTGTTTCTGTGTCTGTATATGGCCTATGCATTTGATCTCAATAAAATACCAATTCAATTTTATACAATTCGCTAGTTCTGCAGCATACGTATGCTTTCATATCCGTTTCCTATTAAATACGTAACAGTCGAATGCTCGAGAGTGAGAATGAGAATTTTTGCCATATGTCTATATGAAGAAAATAAAACAAAGTTTTGTTAAATCAAAATGCAAAAGGAGGAACCGAAACAGAAACACAAAAAAAATACAAAAATAAAAGGAAAAAAAAAAAGAAAAAAATGCAAGAACAACAACAACAACAATGAAAACATCTATTAAAACTACAATTTGATGTTCTTAAGCAGATGTTAATGTTTCATGATTTATATGCAGTTTTGCAAACGAATAACTATTACAGCTGCTTGAATAAAAACCTAAGGCTTATATATCTAGAGTAAAGAGAACAGAATAAGAAAAAAAGCCAACAGCATACAAATTACCGCAAGCAAGCAAGCAAGCAAGCAAGCAAGCAAGCGAGCAACTCTCTTACAAACATACGACAAAACTTTATTATATAAACAATCATTCACACATATATATATATAAACAGATATGCACGTACGTATGCGAGAGCATCATCGAAACGAAGTGAAATTTCAGCATTGTATGCTGGCGTTATTCATCAAATACAAAATCCTCAAAAAACAACCAAAATAGTAAATGTAAAATACTATCGTATGTTTTTGTCATCATGGGATGCAAACACCCACACTGCCTCTAGGTTTTTTCCACTTCGCAACTTCCTATCCGTTCCCTTACTTAACCAAATCCAATAGACTTTTGTTTTATATTTGATTTGTTGAGTTTTTTGTTCAGGTTTTATTTTTTTCCTTCATTTGCGTTTTATTTTTTTTTTTCATTTCATTCTCGTTGTTAAACTCACTCGTCTCCCCGACAATGAAAGCATATTAACTTTGGCAATGGTTTTGTAAATCTCGAAAATTTTGTATGTTTCTGCTCGACATCAGAGCTAGAATGTAGAACTAAGTTTGGCGAAGTGAACACGCAAGTAAAAGGTTTAGGGAAAAAGGAAATATTTTTGAAAAGCACAGAGATTTTTCAGATTAAACCAAGAACCTCATTATGGCTTTCAGTGCAAGTGTTTAACCGCGGCCAATAGCCTATCTACGATTTTCTTTCCCCCTAAGAAATCGTCCTGTTACAATCTGACAGCCGGAACGAGCCGCTGCTGTATTGTGACGACTTTGGTTGCCCCAAATTATGGGAAGAGATTGCTCGCCTTTGGTCAGTGCAGAGCTGCATTGCAATCGCATGCCCGCCTTCAAAAAACACAGAAGTTTTAGCTGACCGCCGCCCCTCACAGCGGACAAGGGCATGCGTCTCTGTATGCAGCTATCATCATGTGACACTCGGGCAATAATCACCCCCAGGACGCTGAGTGTGCATTTTCTTACTCCCCGTGTCATCGGGCACGGCAACTATCCTTGTAAAGCTCCTGAAGACATCTGTGCCTCTCGTCCATCTCACTATGACACTTGCAGGGTCGATTAATCTCCATTGGTTGTTATTTTGCATTAGGTATCCAAGATTCGTTTTAAATTAATTATTACGTTTTTAGTTGTTCTCGTTTTGAAACCGGCGACCATTGCATTTCCGTTTCATTTATGTAAATATTTTATATTTAGTGTTGTGCTTTTGGCGGTTTTACTTGCGCTTTTTTCATATACAAAATTTTTTTTTTTTTTTGGTTTTTTTTTTGTGCTTTCGTTTTATTTTGAATTCTTGCCTTTCCTATACATTCAACATCATCACGGTGACGTTTGGCTGTGTTGCCTTTTTATTTTTCTACGTCTACGTCGTCATCATCGTTGTGTTTATTTGTGTAATCTTTGATTTATTACATTGATTTATTTGTAAGTGAGCAACGTTCGAAGCACATTGCTTCTTCTTCCACACTCACCCCTCGAAAAACGCACGTTTGGCAAAAAAGCAATAAAACATGCTCATCCACCTTTACGATGGAATAAAATCGCATTTCTTGTGAATATTTGTTTGTTTGTGTGCACACATGTTATTATTAGCGTATTTTTTTTTATTCTCAAGTATTATTGTTTTTTAAAATTTATGCCGGAATAAAGAAAAATAGAAGATTGAATCCATATAAAATGCTTAAAGGGATTGATTTTTTGC
This sequence comes from Glossina fuscipes, assembly GCF_014805625.2. Taxonomy (NCBI): domain Eukaryota; kingdom Metazoa; phylum Arthropoda; class Insecta; order Diptera; family Glossinidae; genus Glossina; species Glossina fuscipes. Next base: position 4,439,960 of record NW_023998421.1, on the reverse strand, counting down.
AATTTTTTTGCAAGAATTTGTTCCCCTCGCGAGCAAAAAAAAAAGTATAGTAAAAAAAGTGAAAAGTTAAACAAAGGATGCAAGCTGTGTGTATTCATGACATTTATTTGACTGATTTTTGAAAAATCTAATAAGATCTTTAATTATGATTTTTGGTATTAATGAACTCTCAATTAATTTTTGAAAATGTGCTTGCAATAAAAAAAAATTGATGCATAGCGAATAGTGTTTAGTGTTTGAAAGAAAAACAAATTATATAATAATATCAGGTCGAGCTGAGGGCGACACAGGAATTGGTGTAAAAAATACGATATCGACGCGTAATCTACTTGGGAATAGAAAAAGCTATTAGGAGGACGGGTGACGTGATGCAGGGCATTTGCAGGTCGGTCTTGCCCGACTACAACCTTGGTAAATGTTCAAAATGAATTTGTTATTTTATTTTTACATTGGAGGAGGTGGCAGAAATAAAGGGCTTTAGTGGCGATTACACCGCAATGAAGTTGGGTTTTTCCAATTGCTCTTAACAGACCTTTGAAAATCTAAAGTGAACTTATTTCTACGACATTTTTTTGTAGCGGGGTATATGCGCTGCTTTGCTTTAAGAAATTATAAACGCACATTGCGTGACAGTTAGTAAAAATAATGCATTTTCTTGGTTGACTAATTATGGTGTAATCATCATGTGCATGTTCTCGACGATTATGCAATTATAACCTGCAGATTATATTAAGTTTGTACGAATATGTGTAACACCCAAAAGGACTTCAGATACATTCTCCTCTTATTGTATAGATCGAAATCAGTAGTCATGTTCAACGTACAGGCAGTAAATTTCGAGATATTCTGACGAAACTTCGTCGTTAGATGAGTTGCGGGCCTAAGAACAAAATCTATTAAAAATGAAGTGGATCGGGCCATTTTTACGACCTCCTTGGCATATATTATTGCATTTATCATAAAATTTAATTATGTTTACGTGGCAAATATCTCCAATACATATTAACTAACAATGAGCTCAGGTCCCAACACGATTGCCATCGTATTCGTTGTGGATTAAACGATTAATGCGCTCATTCGATCAATTGGAAGGCAGTGGAATCTCAATAATATAGCCTTTAGATAACTTAATAGATTCCGCAACCCAAACGGAGGTTAGTGCAGATGTTCAATTAAGTCGCTAATATTTTTTTTAATGGGTGGCGTTATAATAATATATTATTTGTGAGCGATTATCGAATTCCGACTTTCTTATGCAAAATTGTTTTCGTTAGTCTTAACGTAACACTATAAATTGTCTTACTCAACTCTACGCAAGATAACTTGTCTGATCTTCAAAAAGGAGCAACAAGCGATACATTACGATATCCAAAGCGCAAAACACCATAATGCAGATAAAAGTAACTGATAATGTCAAAGATAACGCTGCTGGTGTCTCCATTTGGGAGATGAACTCGGCGTAGAGAATTTGGAGTAACATTGGTTTAACGAAACCAATAGTCTCTATGTAATAGTATTTGACTCCATATGGCAAAAAAAAGCAATCAATTAGACAATGCTTGTTGGCACTGCATTCACCAGACAAAAAATCTGCTGATTGTCATTAATTTTAATTAATGGTTCATTGTCTGTTATAGTAGCAGCAAACAAACAAAAAAACACCAAGTACATAGGATATCATATGTGATAAAGATACGATACTGCAGATTGGTTTTTAATAGTGTTTAAAGTGAAAAGACCTGGGGCCGGCTTAGAGCTATCGATTATCGACTCGCCATGAAGAATAGTTGGTTAACTTATATTTGTCGAACGAAAAATCTTTCGATCGCTGAGTTGTTATTGAATTACTCGACTTCGAATAATCGAGGTTAATCGAACTCGGTAGCTGTAAACAGGACTCTGGCTAGTTAAGTCCATACATGAATGGTGTAAATGGTGTGATTTACGAAAAGTCAAAGCTATTGAATTTCATAATCTAAGACTTGGTCTATTCAAAGACGAAAATTGACTGGAAGTTGAAAAGATTCAAAATCGGGAAAAAGTTAAGAATTCGAATAAAAAAAAATACTCGAATGAATTATTCTGTTTAATAAAAATGTTTATAAGCAATTTAAACAAATCATAAATACTTTGCTTCATTATCGATACACTTTATAAATAATTTATTGCAGATTTTTCCGTAGATTACATAAATAACGTTGGTTTCATTGTGCACATCGACGCCATAAAATTTTTATAAATCTAGCACAATGCTAAGAGAAATTTCCGCCATTGTATATGAAAGTATTTTTGTCGTTGTCGAAAAGTCAATGACGAGTGTGACAACTAACGCACGCACATAATAGCATATAAATATTCTTTCCTCTGAACTATAATAAGTATTATAACTGCTTTTCGTTAGACGTATACACGTAATTAGGTAAAATGTTTCTTGTCAATAGTTCGACGTAGTAAAAACAACACGATAGAAAAAAAAAAAAAAACAAGAAAACGTAAGATTACCATAAACGTTTAAACGAGACACAATGCTTTTAATAATTCAAAAGAGAGAGAGAGAGAGAGAGAGAAAGGGGGAAAACCGAATTATATTTTCTTGCTCATAACACATAATAATAATCAATAATAACATATCATCAATATTTTAGTATTTGAATACAACCATAAATATTGCGCAAACCTTGTAACTATTTGGTGCATGCGTTTATGCACATTTGCAATATATTAAATGCATATGTATACATATATACACAAAAAGCAGATATTTCATTTATTTCACTCACATGGTTTACTCTCCATCAAGCTTAGTCTCATTCCATACACACACACACACACTTACCCTGCTAGTAATGCATATTTATGCATAGTGCAATTTTCTTGGCCTATGCTTGGAATATGTTAAGTACAATATATTTATAGTTCTATATATAAGCGACTGCAAGCAAGTTCTACAAACGCTTTGCAAGTTCATTTATATCCTTGGCAACTGAGGAATTGATTCGGTCGGTATATGTTATTATAAGAGCTGAGTGCTGCTTGTGCATAATAACAAACTATAATTTGTTTTCATATAATGTATGCATGTAGATGTAAGTAATTTCGTATTTATTAAATTTAAAATGCACACAATCACAATGAGTATATCTGTGTCACAACACTGCCACGACACCACTACGCATACGAAGAGTTGTCCAAGTGATAGTAATGGTAATGTAACCTAATTTACTTGCCGTCAAGTAAATATTGTTATTTTTCTTAGATCGTAAAATTGCTTTGTTCACTTCAACGAGACTGCTTATTATGCAGACATATAAATTTAAAAAAAAAAAGAAGAAAAAAAATAGATAAAAATAACTTCATTTCTAGTTTAATTGGAAATTGAGTCGAGTTTTCTACTCTTGTTCTTTTTCAATACTTTTACTAAAAATGTTTAAAATTAAATTCATTGCAAAGAGAAATAAAATAAAATCAGGAAATTTTTTTTTGCTTTATTGGATTCTTCGAAGGCTTAGTACTCAATTCGGCCGAAAGTGTGATCTATACTTTTAAAAAGTCTGATGTCTATATTTTCGTTTCTTTTATATTTGCAGGTAAGGGAGTATGAGAATATTGTGCGTTTGCTAAATGCTTTGGCAAGGCACTGATAGAAATTCTTCGTTACCTTCTTTCCGTTCGAAGGCTTTTTCCAAAAAGAAAAAACATATTTATGTAATGAATTGATTGTTAACAGATTTTGTGTTTGAAAATGATTCGCTTGCGGTTACGGACTTATATGTATGTAGATGTGAGCTATGCGTAATCTTGCTGAAATTTGCTTTAAACGTTTTATACCTTATTCTCTATACTTCCTGAAACTGTAGCATTGAAGAACTTGTTCGCCGTGTGCACGTGGTACAAGGGAGGAATACGTTTACGCGGATAGAACCTTAGACAGACTTGCATTTCTTTAAAGACTTGCCTTTTACTAAGCTTGTCTGTTCGTCTATCTGTATTTATCTTCTATGCCCATCATATAGGCTGCAAAGTTTTGAGATAGAACGAACGCTATTGAAAATGCTTCAAATCAGAGCAATTTTTCACCCACTTCCCAAATAGGGAACAAGAAGAGATCCTGCAAAGAGTTTCGCCAGATATGAATATTGGAGTCATCGAGCAGCTTTAACCTCTTTTACTTTGGATCTCTTCTACTCACCATTATCTAAGAAATCAATATTTTCCTCCACCTAAATATGAAATTGTAAAGCAAAGCATTGAGAGTGAGATCAGTTGCTCATAGGCTAGCACCCAATACAGTTCGTAACGCATAGTTCTTATGGAGGAAGTATTGTTAAAAAAATCCCATATTTAATGACTTGAGTTTTTATAATTTTCCTAGAGATCAAATCGCCAAGAAAGGGAAAACCGAAAACACGTCACGCAACTGGTGATTGTCGAAAATGTTAACAACAATTAGTAGAATATTTAGTGGAAAAGCGATTAACACAAAAGAGTCGCGATGGAGTTTGGCATTTGTATTGGTAGGATATTTGTGAAAGGATATATAACCAAAATACTTGCGGAGAGCAAAGATACTGGAGTTGAATTGCACTATTCAAACGGAGAAGAGCAGGACAATCGTTGTCTCTAAATAGATCTCCTAAGAATTGTAAACAAAAAGCTAAACTGTCCTAAAACCCACAGTTCAGCAGTACGAACGTAATTTCAAACAGAGTTGAATAAATACGTGAGGATCACAGACAAAGAGTTCTAGGTTACAGTGTATTATAACTTTTGTCACATGTTGAACCTACTTATATATATATAGTTAGTCTTAATATAAATAAAATATGTTTTTAATTACTTTTGTTAAACTTAACTGGAACTTTCTTTCGAAAATAAGAAAGATCCGACGCTACGTTATCAACAAAACTAAATAAATATTAATTCTTTTTTTTCTCGAATTTTGTTCCGAAAGCTATATTCTGGAATTCTGCTTTTCGCAGCCAGAAAGCGTACCTGATGTGCTCTTACTTTAAGTAAGCAGTGCCTTTTTCAACCTTTTCGTGTTGACGACATTTCGCATTTCCACTTTTCTTGCCTCAGTCTCACTCAAAGCCATTCCAATTCTAAATTCTAACAAAAAATTTACATAAGCCGTGACAAAACAAAAGACATTATGAGCTTTGTGTACGTCCCTCGCACATAAAGTTATTCCTGTTTTCCTCCCTTTTATTAATAATTCATCTTGATTTTCATTTATATTTCATCCTATTGCTTTTTCATCAATTTAGAAAAAAAAATAAAAAAAATAAAAAATAAAAATAATAAATATTTCACCACACACATGTGCATAGAAATTGTTTTATGTAAATAGTTTTATTTCTGGGGAGAGTTCATAAAATTTCAAGTTTTATTTTTTCTATTGAAATTTTGATATAAAACAAATGTTACTCTGATGTGCATACAAAATGATGACAATCAATCAATCAATCAATCAAAGGCAATATATTTTTAAATTACGTATATATAGCAAAACATAAAAAAGTTTTGCTTTAGAACGAACAACCATATGAGCCAATAAACATTTCTTTTGGAGATGGCTTAAATGGAAGTTTGATGCTTGTCAAGGGGTAAGAGAAAAAAAACTAATTTCATCGTTGCTGGTGTGAGAATTCCGTATAAAATTTGTTATATGCTGAATTTGGGGAGAAATTCTAATTCATTCACTTTTCGGTCTGTTTTTTTGCTGGAAATGGATATCATATGAAATAAAATTCGGAAGATATTACAGCAAGGATTGATATTTTTATGTAATAGCTTTTGTATTATTGCTAACTCCCACGTACTGTAGAGGAACTCTCTAGACCTTTCTAATGTCAAAACCAATGCAATATTGTTTCAACTCAAGTTTGCAATCGAGGCTAGTGATTCTTAATGGCAATCGCTTGCATTTTGGCACTTCCCAATACTATTAATTGGATGTTTATAACTCATACATAGAACTGTAATATTCTTTACAATTTATGTACCAGATTTTGCGATTGATGACAACATCGTAACAGTAATATATACGGATGAGAAGATAATTTTATTTTGCTCTTACTTAAGTAATGGTATGAATCCTTTGGCAATTAATAATTTAAGGAGACGAAGAATGCATCACTCATTTGATCTACAATTTGGAAATTAAATTACTTTTGTTGCTCAAGTTAAATCAATGAGTCTTGTTACGGTAGCATTTATAATACCTTTTAATTTACTAACAGTAAACATTTGTTCCTTCACATCTCTACTGGTCTATCAGATAGTTTGCAAATAAAATGTATTTATGTAACAATTATCTTATGGATACATTGATATTTGCATATATATATACATACCTAATATATATATATATATATATATATATATATATATATTTAGTTTATTTTCCAATGCCATACAATTAAACGATGTATTTTACCGAAGAAATGAACTAGAAATCGAAATGTATGTTCTATGCTCTATGAATTTACTATCTTGGGGCTATCACCGATATAAGTCGCTCACTGCACTTTTCCAATATAAAATTTTATGCGTTTCTTCAAAATTCTTATTAAATTATATTTTCAAAATTAAAAGCCTCTTATCATTTCATTAATTGAATGACAATCATCACGACTCAAACCGATGTTTCAGTTAATGACATATATAAGAGGAAAAGAAAAAAAATTATTTTTTTAGCAGAGAAAAATCCGTAGAACTAGGAAAGTAGTTTTTTAATTGAAATATAAACAAGAGTAAAACGCTATAGTGGGACATGGTCCACCATTAAATACTCTACAACACACTACAGTTATTTATATAACGACTTTCCATAACAAGGTATTATCTGAGATGTGGTCGGAAAAACTTGTCTGATTCGTGCCACTTTCGGCAGCGCTCGTCCTTGGGCCAAAATATGCCGGTGCACCAAATTGCATTCACATTTTTCCAAAAATTTTGCTATCTGTAAGTTGAGCACAAAAGAACAAAACGATCAAATGGAGGGTGAAGCTTAGATGGATTGAGAAAGCGTTTCTGAATCCGTCGGCATAAGCGCAGGTAGGGCGTATCTCAAACTCATCTGGTTGTTGCATGCATCCGCGCAAACTCGTATGTTGCAAGGGGTGTAGGGTATAAAAATACCACAGTTCTAAGAATATATAGTTTTTTAAATGCAATATGCAAAAAAAATTCCAGCGTCAGCAACTTACAATGAAAATAGAAGGAGGACGTTTTTCTTCCAGCGCCGTTACCTGCACAAGATGCAAGTAATATTACTTTTATGTTTGCGAAAGTTACTTGCTTTTGCATGCAAAAATCATTTGCGTAAAACAGGGAACTACAGATTAGAATTGTTGTCAACTCTCCCGACTAATGGCAAAATATTATTTTAATTTTTTTTCTCCAGTAAGCATTTCAATGCTTTTATTTAGTTTTTTTCTTTTTATTTTCCTTTCCTTTCTATTTTTTTTTTTTTTTTTTTTTCTACATATATATCTGCTGACCTACTCCAGTGACATTTGCTCCGTATTAATCCGTCTGTTATATTTAACACTGCAAAGCTCTTTGCAATTATGACACAATAAAGTGTAAAAATTGCAAAATCACAAAAAAATGCGAGAAAAATAAGCGCACAGATATAATACATGTCAACAACTTAAAACCGTAATATAGGAGTCAGTTGAGTAGAAAAAAAAAAAAAAAAGAGTATAAAACAAATCATAAAACGCACCCACGTTTTGACATATGAGATATAAAATAAAAAACGCTAGATTTTATGCATATTTATAGGCAGACAACAATAGTGTCAAGCAATAGGAAAAAGAAGAAAAAAAAAAAGAAAAAAAAGAATTGCTTGAAGCATTTCATCTCTCGGCCTGTATGCATGTTTTTTCCCTCTCATCTTTTATTTTTTATGATGACGATTCATGTGCGAAGCATGCTTTCCTTTCTTTCGTATATTTCATTGAAAACAATTCATTATATTTGAAATTTATGAAATTGTTATGTGAATATGTGAATGTGCGGCACACAACACAGAGCACAGTGCAGAGAGGTTAGCGGAAGGTGATAGAGAAAGCTATTGGGTTGAATCAACTAAAGTTAAGTGCATTTTTAATAGAAATGAAAACTCAAAACAAAGCTCTTACATATCTGAGTTGAATCTTTCGATCGCTACTAAAAACGAAAAATTTTAAACGGAACATATAAAAAAAAAAATTGAAGATTTATTACAGAGATTCAATATAACTTCTAAAACTACTATATATGAAAAATAAATTTCGTTTAGTTTTTTTTTTTTCGAACATTTTTTTTTTTTTTTTTTTTTTTTTAGACAGGTAGCAATTGTTTTTTGCTTTTTCCTTTTAAAATAACCTAATACGAAAGTCCTTTAGATGAACATCAGATTCCGCCAGATCTCGCTTCATCTGTCCCAATATAAGAGAAATCATTTGCGTAGGGTTTTGAATTGTTGCAACAAACCTCTGAGCGGTCTTACGATAAAAATGCGTTAATATACTTTTTAGTAGTATTCGCTCTATAAATCAAATCAATCAATCAATTATACACCATATGTACACAAACGATATAAAACTTTTTGCTTATATGACAGTGAAAACTTTTTCTCATTTCAACATAAGATGGGTGTAAAAAAATGTCGATCCCTGTCAAATAAAACTTTTCTTTATTTATGTATATATTTACATATATCTCTTACCTTGTTTTTTTTTTTTTTTTAATGCAAAAATTTTCCCATTAAACCAAAGTATTTTTAATAGTCACGTTTCGATACTGAGTCAACGATTCATTATGTTTGGATTAATTCGTAAGAATAGGTGGATAGGTGGTTAGATGCAAATAGCGAGAAAATCGGATGGTAAGATGGGTTTCACGTATTAAAGTGTTGGAAAAAATTGTTTAAGTACTTGATAGCTCCTTATGTATAACGAAATGAGGTAACAATTTCTCTCGAGGTGAACAAAAATAGTTTTTCTTACTTCTTTAACAATCTGACCTTTTTCTTTAAAAGTTATCGTCTTTAAGGTGAAAAGCAACGAAAGGATCAAACGATCAAAAGGTCTTTGGTGGGTTAAGAAATTTAATACAAACTTTCGGTTAACAAGGCGTTTCCTGTTAAAACCATGATTTTGAGAGGAAAATATCTTTTCGCCTTTTTTCCTCTAATACTAGACGAAAAATTTCGTCAAGTGTGTTATATATTATATTATGGTATATATATTATCTTGTGCTTCAGGCACCACTTGGCATTTCCTTGTACTTGTGTACAACAGTGACCTCTCCGGCTCTCCATTATTCCGTTTATTGTTTTTTTAAAAATATGGAATTTCGACAGAGGAGATTCTTTCGCAGGTTTTTGTGTAACAACCGAACATTGTCCTAGAAATCTTGAAGAGTCGGAGAAAACAATCGCCCAAGTGTCTTACATTAAAAAGTGATAACAAAATGAAGAAAGTGCTGTCAAGTCTGGAATAACTATTCGGATGATAGACGTCACTGAATTTTGTCCAAGCAGATCGGTCATTGCTTTCCACAACGTTTTGCTGTTTACGGAGAAGAATGCAGCGCCAACAGGGAAGTTTCGCCAACAAGGAAGAGATAATAAAATCGCCTGATCGTGGGAAGTTTACTATGTAGGTATTTTTGTGTACAAAATACACATTACTTCATGAAAATTTAAAAAATATTTAATTCAAAGTATTGTTCATCGCTAGCTGTATAATTTTTTCCACAAAAAGTTATCGCTCTTTCGAGCCAATTCGGCAATCCACCCACTTTTGCAATGCTGGAACCATTCGAGTTTGGTGAGTAAGTCGCCGAGGCTAGCACCTGCTAGTTGAGTGTTGAGTTGAGTCCAACGTACTCCGAATTGATTTGGTCTATGGATGAACGAATGGATGTTATGTAATCAAATGACCTTGTCTTGATCTTGTTTTCACCAGTAAGGGATTCAAATAGATTATTTGTTGTTGGTAGCATTTGTTATTAACTGCTTCACCTAACCTTGACAGGTTTTAAGAAGTAATAATATTCTTCTGTCCCCGCCAGAAAAAAAATACCGTCTTCACGTCAGAGCATTTCAGTATTACAGTCGATTTGGATGGTACGCTCGGATCCATACATACATTTCTTAAAATACACGTACTTTTCATCCTCAGCTAAGATACGATGCAAACGTGGGTTTTTTTTTTCATCGCTCGGGGTAAAGAAAAAATGGTGTCGATTACCGCTTTTTCTTTGGAGCAAAACTCAATAATTTCGTCGCTAGGAACAATGTCTTTGCGTTCCGCGATTGCGTACCAGTATTATTGGTGTTACGATTGACTATTGTGGCTAGAAGTCCAAGGTATAAAAAAAAAGCACAACTTGTATGTCTGAACATTTATATTCTCTACCGGTGTTGCAGCACCATCCACAAGAAATTTACGGTTTCAAAGTTACATAACTGATATACAGCCTTCTCGACAACTGATAAAGTAAACGTGCAATATAGTTAAAAACACAATAGCGATATCGAAAATTGAGGTAAGTGGGCCGATGTGCGCTTGGATATGTCCATAAATTCTCTTTTTAAATATTACAAAATCCAAATTGTTGTAGATCGTCGTGGTATTTAGGACAAGAATACTGCAAAAAATTTTATTTTCGTTATCTCTCGTTTATATATTTATATTAATCGTATATTTTAACGACATATGTTATAGAACACGCATTGGTGAAAATGTGTAGGAAAATTTCGCTCTGGACTGTGTTATATATATATATATGTGAGCATTTTGTAATTTTTGAGTTAATAGGAGTACCATTTATTAGACATACTTTATGATCCGATGTATATAACGAAAAGGTTCTTTTAAAATAGACGCTCGGCTAACAATACAGGCATTGGAGAGTGCTTTTCCACATATTTTTCTACTCCGAAATGCTACAGTCCTCTAACAAATCAAATCGCGCCGGAAAAATACCTAAAAGGAATTTTTAGTAACATCGTGATCAACTTGCTCATCGTAGGAATTCCAATGCAAATTATATAAAGCAACACAATACTATTTTGATAATTTATTTTCAAAATGCAGTAAAGTTTTCTTTTTATTCAACCCAACATAACGTATAGAGTTGGCTGCTCTGCTTGCATATGCGCTTGTTCCAGCCTGGGTGTGATAAATACAATGCCAGAGGATAAGACAAAAGAGTATCATTTACCAGCAAATGTTTATATCAACATAACTGGAATTCACATAAGTTGCAGATTAAAAAAAAAAAAAAAAAACAAAAAGCAAAAAAAAAAAACAGCTTAAGTGAGTCGTGTGTTATTCGCACGATATGAAAGGCGTGCAGAAGGAAATATAAAAAGAATTCTTCTTTTTTTTAATGTATTTTTTCAAATATAAATAAAAATAGAAAATTCTGCAACTTTTGCAAACATTAAGGATAGTGGAAATTAAATTTTCACTAATTGAAATAAATTATGCTACTTTTGTGATTTTCTTAAATCTTTCAAGCGAAGGATTTGTATTTGGAAAAATCTTACGCCTTAATGCACATGACTTCAGTTTTTCTTCTTTTTTCGCTTACCGTTTAACAAGTAAGGGCACATTAATTATGACATCCTCTTAGTAACATCCAGAAATGAGCACAAGATGCTTGTGTTTGTAATTAAAATTATAATATGTCCGTCCGTCATTCATTTTCTGCGTTAATTCCTTAAAACCACAGGAATTGAAACGAAGACTTAATAAAACTTCATATTTTTACATTTAGGTGATTTTCGTAGAGCACTTTTAAAAATGATGTGATGGGGAATCGCTGACACACAAACTTGAAATATTCTAAAATAATAAGGGATCACCGAAATATGTCAGTTGCAGCTTATAATGCGTTTTGAGCTAAAATCTCTTTAATCTAGTGTAAGTAACCCCAATGTGAAGGACCCCCTTTAAAAAACAACATCTTTCTGATGCTTGCGCTCTGTGATGGGTACCCAAGGATCGTCACAAAGCTTTCATATATTTCGCGCTTCTTCACTTCTTCACCATCACTTGAATTATATAAGAATTCTTTTTGAATTTTGTTTTTTTCTTTCAAAATTTTTTCGCATAGTTTCCTCAAGTCTTTTGCGCATATATATAGTTGCATGCAGAGCATAGGCAAACATAGTGTTTGATGTGACAAAAATTCCATCTTTTTGTCGCGTGTATCTGTGTACGTGTACTAGCAAATGTCACGGTGACCTCAGCATCTTACAGTCAAGCTGTGTGCAGCACAGTGTAGTTGACTGCAATCCGTCACTGTAGCATACTTAAGGCGTAGCCTTTTTCAAGCTGCTACATAATGGCCTGAAAATTGCTTGCCGTACATTTTTAATGTTGGAAAAATATTTAATGCTTTAGGTTTTTCTCTTTATTTTTTACATATTATTTTTTTTATTTTTTTTATTTTTTTGCTTTTATTCGTTTATTTGTTCGCTTAGTTTTCGTTCCTTTGGCTTACATCTCAAGTGTTTATTTTTTATTTTTTTGCCATCAAGGGATGTTATTTAATTGTTGACCCGCCTTTACTTAGCCTATGCAGTAACTCTCAGCGGTCCAACCAAGTGCAAAGCAAGTGATTATGACGAGGTTGTTGCTAATGCTGCTACCGCTATTGCTAATGATGATGATGATGATGACGTTGATGATGCTTCAATTGCCCTCATTTTGAATTCATGGTTAATATTAACATTGAAGCAGTACTCACATCATATTCATCTTATTTCAACAAATGTTGTGTCGCCGTTTTGTGTGTGCAACATTATGAATAGAGAAATTTCATTTGAGTACCTAATTATAACGTATGCATAACATTCTTTTGCAAAAAAAGAAACAAAAAATAAATAAATAAATAAATAAATAAAAAAAAAGCAAAAGCAAATTTGACCCCCATTAACGTAAAAGTGGCCTTTCCATCAATAGATACATAAGGAAGCTATTTGTGACATTTTCAAAGTCTCTCGCTTAGAGTCTCAAAAATTGAAAACTAATGTTGATGACCATTACAGCATTTCCACTTTCTATATTCAAGGTACTCACAATACTTACAATGACCATCTTAAGAAAAGATTCGAAAAACTTTCTTCAAACTGCTTTGAAGCTATGATATAATTGTGAAGTTCTTTTTCTAAAAAAACATGGCATTTTTCTCTTAAATTAAGAAAAAATTACAAATGAAGAAAGAAAAATGAAAATTGTTAGTAGTAAAAAGGAGGAAAGTGACATACACTTTTAGATACATTTTAAACACCCTTCACCACATAGCCACACACAAAACATATTCGGTGCTCTTGGCTTTGTACGCGCATTGGTAAACTAATCGAAATCAAATTGATGTGCGGGTAAGTGTCTCGATTGCGGTCAATATTGCAATTACCTTTTGGATTCTTCTTCACTATTAAATCTTTTTCTGCTTTATGTGTCGGTTTTGTTTTCCTAGCTTGTGTCCATACATTAATACATATATATAAATGTGTGTGTACTTTTCAACGCAATCTTGTTCATTTTTAAACTTGATGTTATGTCTTCAAGTAAAAGGCTTTCGATAGTTTCTGCATAGTTATATCGGTTCAGAATCTTACGCTAACTGAGCATAGGCATTCCAACTATTAAATGTGACGACTTGTGGTCCAATTTCTGGATTTTGTTGCTTCGTGACAATACGTTTCATTGTTTGCCGATGGAAACGATCCGACGATGGCATAAAAATCGATTATACGCCTAAAAATCCATAGACCGTATTTGATTGTATTGGATTAAGTAAGATTTGTGAAACAAGTTGTCGTACTCCTATAATGTTTTTTTAACTGGGTTTATGCATACAGGCATTTTTCAGAAGGGATGGTGGAATCCGACAATTATTAACTCTTTCGAGCTAATTTTTGGGTTTTTCTATATTAACAGGTACATCAAACACGTAATACGATTACACCTCTCCAAAGAATCCTAGACAAATGAAAACATTATAGCCGGAATAGGCCGACTTCTAAATATACTACACCACATTGTCTAACACGATTCTTATTTTTGCCGTAGAATACAAAAATGATACTTTGTTTTTATATGAACTTACTATTATAGAACTGCACATTAAAAATCAGACCTCTTTGCAAATAAAGATTTATGGTCATGCCCACGAAGTTCACAATTTCAGCACGCTTAATGTTTATATCAAACAGCTATTATGGATCAATTTTCATCATAGCATGAAAACTTAAACTTTTCTCACCTAAAAAGCGCAAAAATTTTGGAAAAGATGCTTATATAAGATTCAAAAAATAAGCCAAGGTGGTTCAAATTTAGTACAGTTCATCTTTTTGATCACAAATTACCATTACGATCTAATTTTAATCATGAACAATTGAAAATTTTATCTTCTGTCAAATGAACTTCAGTTTTGTTTTTGAGTGAGAGGATGTTCAAAAAAAATTTACGGCCTATAGATGGAATCCAAAAAAAAGAGACCGGCACAAATTGCGCACTGCCAAAATGCACGGATATAGAGGAAGATGTGTAAGACGCCCTAGTCCCCTGAAACATGGAACACATGTGTATGGAAACAGTTTAAATAAGACTCAACGAAACACTGATGATGGAGATGATTAGTATTAGCAATGTCTGGGGCATCATAGATGCGTTTGTTAGAAAAGTACTCCAAGAACTAAGACATCTGAAGAGGCAGTGAATAGAGAGAAGCGAAAAAGGGAGTCTACTAAGGTATCACCACTAACGCACAAATTGCAGCTAGAATCTCTGAAGTAATATCAAACGGTGGTCCGACGATGGAAAGGGGCAATGGTACTGTGCACGGGAGTAAGTCCCGTACATATGTGCAATGGATTGCGTATCATGCATGCTATTGCTCGCATTGCGAAAAATATATATATAATTACATAACAAGAACCAATCAATATGTATGTGATCACCCTACTTGTGGCTATGAAATAACTCCTTCCAGCTGAGTAAATATTAGCTTTTTGCTAAAGTCGAGCTAATGGTAGATTTAAGAAAAGTCAAGCCAACCCACCCCCAATAACATATAACTTTATTCTTTCTATTTTTAAATAATTTCAAATTTATAGACTATTAAATTTATAATTTTTTAAATATTAAAGTAAACCAAAAGTTTTTCACATCGTTTCGGAGAGAATGGCCTGGATATAGTTTGCAAGTACAAAAATTGAAACTAAATACAATTTTTTTTTTTTATAAATCAAAATTTGCTTGACACAGATATTGCTCCGGGAGAATTACACTGCAATTTTAGTAAAGTCGATGGTGACGCTTGGTCGCCAGCATTTTCGTAAGTAAGCTCTTATATTTAAAAATGTTAAAGAAAATAAACCCCTTTAAATACCTGCATTTCTGCACAGTTCATATATCGAGAAATTTATATTTATTTACTTTCAATTAACAGAAAAAAAAAAAAAAATATTTTAAATTAAAATATTAGTATGCATTATTTTATAGTAAATGAAAGGAAGTATGTTATAAAATTCCTGTTTGAGTGGATTTATGCAGAATATATATAGAGTGTAAATAAATTTTATAAATGCGTCTAAAAGATTTTGTTCTTCCATTTTGGAAACGAAAGCCACAAATCAAATTTTACAAACTGCAGAATCTAAACGATTGTGTCAACAAATTGTACGGTTGCACACATACGTATACAATATGCAATCAACGTTGACTGGTGCTACTTCTTCTGTTTTCTTACTGACATCATTCTCTTCTAAATTGTCAAAACTTTAGTTTGGCTTGCTTAGCCACAAAAATCAGGGATATAAATATATATTTGCTTACATTTGCGCACATATAGATATGTTAGGTTGGCGGGAAAGTGCTGACGTTTTTTTTTTTTTTTTTATCTGTAGGTGTCAGACTAAAGCAAGCAAGTAGAGTTCGTCATGTGTGGTCTTATTTTATAGCGTGACTCTCGTAGGATGTATCCTCGAAATTGTCAGAAGCACAAAAGAAATTGGATGGTGAATGGCAGTGGATAAGGTATGAAGATGTAAATGATTTGAGGTGTCGCAGATGGTTTGCCTAAATTTCGTTCAACAGATTTCAATCTCAAAGAAAATCATCCACATGCACCGTAATGAAATTTTGCGGTACGTGCTGGATAATAACTTAAATCTAATCGTTTTGCAATTGCAAAAGAACCCGACACTGATCATTTGACTGCTCAGGTATACAGCAAGCATCTTCCAATTAGAATGATTCATTTAAAATACGATAAAACTTTTCCATCAACCTAATATGTTTACATACATTTTCACACACACACAAACACACACGTCGCTTGTGCGAATCTATGCGTATATAAACATATTCATATACAAATGTAAGGCTTTTCAGGAGAGGTGTGCCGGTACGCCCATCATAATATTACATAAAATTTCTTACTTAATTGAGAGAAACAATGAAATTTTTAGTTGAATTTATTAAAATGTATTTCGAATGGATATTCTCCTCTCAATTTTTATTTTTTACTTTTGTTTGTTATCCTTCGTAACTGATAAAATGTGTACACATCCCAAAAGTAGATAACTCTGCCAGAAACCGCATACAAACTGTTGAAGAAAAATTATAGTTACCAGGAGACATATATGAATAAATTCGAGTACGTATTAGCTTGTATGGGCATATCTGTGGGGCCTTTAGAGTGCGGTAAATGTAAGATAAACAAAAATGTATGTCTATGTGCATATTTGCGATGGTGAGTGAACGATTGCATATCTATATTGAACAACCGACCAAACAAACAAAAGTTTTTATTTGTTTATGTACGGTTTGCCTTTGATATGAACGCAACTTAATATCTATGCAGTATATTGGTTTATGGGTGCTGTACATACACACACACACACACACACATACTTACATATACATACATATATATATATATATATATAACTATAAGTATATATCCTTGAAATTTGTGTCTGTGTGTGTGTGTGTATTTACATGAGTATGCACATACGTCTGCGTGCACAAGTATTTACAAATAAAACTTCAAATAAATATTTTAAAATATAATTGAATTTAATTGAGAATGAAAATCTCAACAAATCATATAAACTTATTCATAAGCATATGCAAGTCTAAGTGGGCAGGGAGCAAATTGAAGACAAAGTTAAAAGTTTTCTAATAACTTTCTCTCTGCATTTGCAAATTATGTGGTTTCATAGTTTTTTTCTACAGAGAATTGAGTTTAAAGCAGATGAACTCAAATTCTCACAAAATATAATAATATTTAGGTAAATAAATCCCTTACTTGTATGCAACACTTTGGTAATATTTTAACAATTCTTAAAGCCTCAGTCCTAAAAAAGTAATGCTAATTACTATTACATATCACAATTTTAATCACATAATATTAAAAATTAAGCTTTCTGCCCTGTGAAGGCTCGCTTTTTATGGGAACCGTTCTATGGAAGAAGACTCAAAAAATTGCCCCATCCGATCAAACTTTTTTTTTGTATGTCGAAATATTAACACTCACAACATTTTAGCAATAAAACTTGAAAACTATAATTGTTGTCATATAACCATTGTGCCCGATTAATGACTACAAATATCGCGACGAGATCGTCGTACCTAGAAAGCAGAAAAAAGTTCTTTTTCCCCCCGTTTAATGGTTGTTTTCGAAGCCGCACAATAATTGTAAAATATTATAAGATGAACATGGCAGAGATATAATAGAAAAAGATTTGGTTCGGTACAAGTGTTAGCGCGTTTACCATTAAATTCGTGAAGCAACAAAAATGTATTTAAAATAAGAGATTATATGGAGAGTGGTGGCAAGAACAGTTCGTTTTAATCCGCTTGCAATACGATTCGCTTTCTTGAACCAAAACACCTTAGCGTATCACATTTCATTAACAAAAATTTCAAAATAGGGTAAACACAAAACCGTATCGACAGACACCAGACGAACACAGGGACAGACAATGGTTATAATAAAAGGTAAGGCTATTGAAAGGTTCTCTTGTTATGTGTGTTACATCCACGTAAACTTAATATGTCCTACACCAGAAGTGATGGACGTTATGAAAATGTAAGGAATATCATCAGACCAACTTTCTGCAAAAAAAAAGTATTGTTTGCGGTTAAAAAAAAAAATACATATACAGCATCATATTTTAGCAAAAGCAAAATGTTGAAAAAAATAAAACATTTTTTTGAATAGAAGGTGTATGGTATGAGAGTTGTGAAATTTTTGCTTTAGGCTGAGCTCTATTGTAAATGTGGTATTAGTAGAATACAAGTTAAAGCATTGTAATCGAGATATGTCGAACAATTACATAACCCATATATAAACCATAACTGAGTGTATTTATGCCCACTTCATCTATCCTAACCGAAAGTTAAAAATTTAATTAAAATTTTGAAACTACTCTGTTAAAAGATAAATTTGGACATTGGTTATAAAAACGATCAGTTTCAATCTATTTTCAATAGAGTTTGACCTTAGGAAAAAAACATCTCGGTGTAACAAAACCCATAAAGATATCTCAAAAACCTGAAGATAGCACAAAAAAATACCTTGGCAAACATGTTCAGACACCAGGCAGTATCTCTAATGGGATGGTGCACAAAGAAATTTTATTTTCTAAAATATTTCTTATCCACTTGCTTGTCGCCACAAATCGAGAATAATTTTTATGTACCGAACGCATCTTGCCTCCCTAGTATAAATGAAAAAACCGCATATGAATTTATTTCATCGCCTTTAAAGTAAAGTCTGCACACTCTCTACATCTACGTCAGTACTTTAGTGGTTCAGGGTTCTATACATTTTTACGCCCATCATCCATCATTTTGTCAAAACATTTTTAACGCCCAGAGAGAAATTTCAGAGATCCCCGAAAGTATACATTCTTCATCAGCTGTGAAGTTAAGAAAACCGAATGCACCAGTATATATATTTTATGGTACGACCACAAAAGTTCACCTAGCCTTCGAATAAGTTCTTGGCAAAAATGAAGAGAGCACTTAACACAACATAAAACAGAGTATATGCACCTATTAGTCGCTAACATCTGTTTTACAAAAGTTACCTATAACGATGATTCGAATAATTTTAGTGCTAGGAGCATTTGATTGCATTCTTTGATTATATGCAATTTTCACTGTTTCTTGCAATCAGATATTGTCTGTACGCAAGATGCATTGTAAAGTGTTTAGCCAGTTTTTGTTCATATGTAAAAAAGTTGATTGATAAATCATTGATTTATTGCCATCAGATGCCAGCCGAAGTGATTTAAAGCCTTTATTTAACTGGTATTGCCACTATTGGTGGCTTGAAAATTGCTGGCAATAGCTATTTTAGTATTTAGTATTTTGTAACAACAATTTTCAAATGACTCGTAATCAATATTTTGCTTACAGAGCTATTCTTGCATACGGTGCACATTTTGTGATGCCTTTCAACTCTTTCGGATATAAAATATAAACCACGCATACGTTTTTTGTTTTTTTTTTTTTTTTTTTTCGTATACATCACGGAAAGCAATAAGTACTTTTTGGGAAAGTGAAAACATTGTAGGCTTTACGCTCAAAATAAATATACATTGGGCATCACTTAAACATATGGTTACTTTCGATATACCTTAGTTTTTGATTTATTACACCATTTTATGCAGCCATTTAAATTTCTATTAACAAAAACAAAGTTAAAGAACTTGTTTTGATCCCATACTTAGCTTTAAGTTATTTTTATGTATTTCCAAGTTAGTTTTGCTTTAGTACTTAAGATAACGTTAGAATTTGACGTGAAAATGGAAAATATGTCAAATTTGAAATTCTATAACTAACTTCAAATGTAGCTGTTGGAACGATTGGCAACGACAATCTTTCAACAAATCTTTTGAAGGTACTTAGGAAGCGCAGGTAGCTAGGCCAGATTGTCTCAAAGCAGTGAAGTCAACCGTGCGAAAAATACCTCATGGTAAGGATGCCCTTAAATGAATGCCTGAGATAGAAACCGAATCGATTAAGTATAGGCGCATTGTCGCATAAAAAACGTACTCTTCAAGAGGAATTTACATAATAATGGTGTAGATTTTTAATAAAGTATACGTAGAGTTTTTACTGCAAACAAGTCTTTTAAAAGGAAAAATACTTCAAGCCAAAGCCGATATCATAACTTGTATAGGAATGTGATGCTAGGTTAGAAATATAAGTTTGGACTTAAAAATTAATAAAGAGAATTTTTTATGGTATAGAGAAGCTAAATGCATGCGGAAACAGGAAAAACATGTATTAGTTATTAAAACCTGTATTTCTGTGAGTAGAAAGCTTAAAATAAACCGACGTGTTTACTCCCGGCATTATTTCGCAACTCGTCCAATTTTGCGCTTCATAAGTTACACTAGTGCTGCCAGCAACTTTCAAATCTCAAGCTGAAAATGATTAAATATTTAAGATTCGAGAAGTGGTTCAATAGGTGCCGTAACTAGCAGAACATTTTAAAATTTGGGTTTTGCATTCATGATTTGTCCCAGATTTGCTTGCCCCTCGTTTATTATTCAAATTGTCCAGAATTGTTGCGATTCGCTTCATGAAAAGACAATTTGTTCCAATTTCAACATTGAAAATAGTTAACATCAGCTTATATTGATTGCTCTGATGAAATGCTTTCACTACTCAAGAATGATAATGTGCGAACGCTTTCGTACAATTAATTTTTCTCTACATATCAACCGCCAATTATATTTACGCGGCGGAAATGCGGCGAAACAGCGAATATCTTTTAAGTTGTTAGTACTAGTAGTTAGTTAGTGCTCCCTAAACTGATTGAATGGTCGGAAGGAGTTGTATCGTTTAATTCAATGAATGGGTGACTCTTTGTAATATTATCACCGTAGATTCGCAAGAAAGATTAAAACTATAATCCGGTTTATTGGAATGCCTAGCTAGCATATAGTATTTATTTTATAGCATTCAAGTTCATGAGGCGACTAATAAAACTTTTGAAAATGTAAATACATTCAAATGCAATGAAAACTGAACTGAAATTCGAACAGCATAGGTACACATGAACACTTTACGAAACACGCATTGCTCTATTTATTCAAGACATCTTTATACCAATAGCGAATAGCGAGGACGTTAGTAGTAGCACGTTACACTATTTAGTCAGTCATTTTTGTGGTTATGTAAAGCAGTGGTTGCTAACGGTGTGTAATTTTAAATGTTTTCTATTTCTATTACGGCTGCTGTTGCTATTTCTTCCTTCTTCATTTCTAACATTTTACTCGTTAACCTCATTATTGTCAGCATTGTTATCATCGCCATCAGCAGCCTTATCGTATATACACATATGTGCTTTCTTTTTATGCATAATTATGAAACAGTAATTATTGTCATTATTGCTTTAAGACACTTAATGAGTATAACGAGCGCTTCGAAAACCAAAACGCAACGTTGTATAAAATCAACTGTAATTTAAAGGAAACCGTTGTAACTACATACAGACGCTTAACAGATCTATGGTGCGTGATATTGTATAGAGTTATCTAAATGAATGTGAATGTAAGATTTAGTATGCATTAGTGTGTATGTATGTGTGTATGTGTGTATGTGTGTATGTGTGTATATATGTGTGTATGTATGTGTGCGTGCTTACTTAAGCAAGGGTAGATTGTTAATCGGCTTTAAGTGCAATTGAAAACCTCAGCTGAATCGTAAGTCGCAAATTTAGGTCTCTGCTGTATAATAATTGTGTGAGCAATTGAACATTATGTTACAATTTATATAATTATTGGAATATTTCGATATTGAGTATTGTTCTAATACATGCAATACGTAATAATTATAATTATGGCCAAAAAACACTTTTGCTATGTTGTAATATCTCTTTACCAGTTTTCCAATCCAGTTGATGATACGATATCGTAAACTGTGTAAATTGTATATAGCCACGAATATGAAAAACGTCTACGATGGATTTTAAAAAGTTAAAATTTTAATATATATTGATCCGATCTGCAAGAGCTGCCACTTTACTGACAGGAAATAGATATTAAACGGACAGCACTTTTTGAGCCAATACTTGTGTTTAAATGGTTTTTGTATACCCTGCACCCCTTACGGTACAAGGCTATATTAAGTTTGAGTGGGTCTACGTAACACCCATAAAGACTCAAGATAAACCCTTAAGCTAAGCTTGTTTCACCGTCTGTGCATCTTGTTATCATAATTTCAGCATACACGGCCCAATTTTTGACGTGCATTGATTATATAGTTGGGTACACGTACCCTTTGTTGGCCGAACGACAAACGCTATTGAAGATGGTTCTGGTCCGACCACTTTTTCGATCACTTCCTATATGAGGCTTCATTCTGGAATGTGTTTACAGTAGAATGTTGTAGGGTATCTCATGGTGGGCCAGGGCCCACTGCGTTGTTCCTCAGCAGCAAAAAGCAGCGTTTAATCAAGGCAACAGGTTTGGATTTTATTGGCATTATTTTAAAATCGCAAAAGTAAGCCCACTAAAGCTATTGTAACTCGTAACATAACCTATAATTGGAATAATATGATAATAACATATGATCGGAACGACAAGAAATTTTCACAGCTTTCATTGGAGGAGTGGGACTCCCAAAATACGTTATGAGGTTTTCTCTACAGAAAAACACTTACATAACAGTCCTGGCAATTATTAATTGAAATGCTACAGTTTAAATATCAAGGATGTAAATTAGATAGGTAGCCTTGATTTTTCATAACAAATGCAATGGAAATGAAAAAAAATGAATATAGAGCTTTTGATAAAGTTTTGAAATTTTAATAATTATTTATTTCAACAGAGAAATAGAGAGAGGGTCGTGCCAAAATCGATTTTCCTAGCCACACCGACAAAGTATTCATATAATGATGCTGTCTCGGAAGCATAGGTCTACAGTTGCAGTTGAATTTTTTGACGAATTTCATGCACCTTCTGTACGCAGCATAAAAATGATATTTCTTTGCCTAATTGTCGTACTATTAAACAACTGTGTAATTGTAAGATTAATTCTTCTGCAAGTTTTGCTTTGCTTAACCCACATATATGAAATTATTCCATGAAATCTTCGTCTCCAAAATAACTGCCAAATTATTATTGAGTTGTCCTTGAATATACGCATCTCTATCTTTACGTAGAGATTTCTTTTGAAAAGTAAATAAAAAATAACTAGTGTCCGGATTAAATAAATTCCACTCAATGAGTGCTTAAGATTTGACCTGCGTTTTATATAATCCATGGATAAATCAATTGTTGCATAAAAAAAATTTCCATAATAAAATACCTTGTGATTACTTCTACTATACTTATGTAAGCATTTCAAGATAAAATAATAACAATAAAAGCAAAAGGAATAAGAAATGTGGAAAGAAGAGGAAATGATGGATATTCAGCTAAGCACGAATTTTAAACACTCATCTTCTCGAAACATTATTTATTTTCTTTCCTTACGGGATTTAAGTTTAGATCGTTATTATTCTTACTTCCTTTTTGTATAACATATAGCAGATCGACAGTTGTAGATATTGGTTTTCCTGCTTTAAATTTTCACAAAAATTTTTCAAACTTTCAAGACTATTAAGGGGCAAAAGCTTGTGGCACCTTGGCATCATCATTATCTTTCTAGTGCAACGGATGACATATAACATTTAGAAAATCTTCGCTTGGCAATACAATAGAAAATTGTCAGTGCTATTGTGAGAGAAAACTGTGTTATTTTGTAACTGCTACACACCAACTTGAAGGATAAGTAAAACATGTGTGCTTTACACATTTTCTTCTTTTTTTTTTTTTGTAAATTGTACAAATATTGCTTGCTGCTATATACAACGTGGCCAAAAATTGTCCATATCTTTAGAGACGATTTCAAAATGTTCAGATAACGGAAATAACTCTTTGCAATGGGATTTCGGTATAGCGGAAGGGTCTCCTATATTACATGTTCAACGATCGTGCGGAGCAACGGCTGTTCCTTTGTTAACAAAATATATGAAAGTTTATAAGACAGAACTAAATTACAAGTCTAGAGCCGGAATATTTGATTTATTTTTTAATAAATTCTTGGTTTTTCTGATAATTACTTACGCATTGTCTAAGCCCCAAAAAGGAAATACTTGCAGCTGTGGCTGCTGACTGGAATGAAAATGCGAGTAAAAGAGGGTCATCTGTAATCATTACGGAAAATCGACATTTTCAAGAGACATTTCTTTTATGCAGTAATTGTGGCATTAAGAATTTCACTAACATCAACCCAGATAAGCCGTATAGACGAATAAATGAGAGTAGAGTGTTCAAATGTTAGTGTGATAGAGCCTAATTTGCTATAGCTACAGTGAGTGGCTCAATCGGTGGACACTTACCAATCGATCGCACACACAAGGCTATGGTCATTCCCAGTCCCCATCTCCTGCTATTCTTCTTTCCAAATTTCAGCGTATCATACGTAAGAGGAGCAGAGAAATAAAGAGTCCTAAGGCCTAAGGATTGTGTTAAACGTGTAAATGTTTTTTGGAGTTTGCAATGCTTACTTGTAGGTGTTGCGAACGCAATATAAAAATAAATTTACCTACTCAGTCAGTGCCGAGCGTAAGAAACAAATTACAGAAAAGACCCCTTAACACACCATTGTTATCGGATAGTCGCAAGCGGTGTTTTTATATTATGGTACTTTCCTTATTCTATATGCAATTGTATAATAAAAATAATGAGCATATAATTTTTACTTCAATTTCTTCAATTGGCTTAAGTTGGTATTCTTTCTTTTTATACAACGCATACAAACACGAAGAAAAAAAGTTGAAGTGTTTTGTCCGTGCAACCCAGTGTTGTATTATTTACTAGGGGCTTTTTCTTCATTATTTTTTCTTTTCCATTTTCTTTGACAATTGTTATTATTGTATCTGAGAATATATATATATATATATATATATGAAATGCAAGAGTACTTTACTGTTTCTTATTTAGAAACTTTTTTCTTGAAATCATACTTAAAGTTTACTTCACATATTCAGTTGTAGGTATAAACGTATAAATATTCACACATAAATGTTCTGGACACATTTTCTTTTTTTCTTTTTTTTTATTAGTCATTTAGACGGAAGTCGAACATATTTGCGAAAGGGCCACTTAACAGTTGCCGTTACATTTCATTCATGTATATATATTTTTTCCTATATTTTTTGTTTTACTCTCATCTTGCCGTGCCTTTTCTTTCGTTTTTTTATAATTCCGTTTTATATATACATACGCAACAACACTTAATATGGCCTAAGCGTGGTAGGATATGGATGTGGAGTGCACTCTACATTTGCCATTTTGATGTTGAAAAAACAGGAAATGCATTTGGACATTTATTATTGTTGAAAGGCATGCAAAAGCACATACACATGCAGACATAATGTCGTGTGTAGGCGGATTGTAAGATATCGTGCAGATCTTCATGTACACGTATATGTGCATATACGAGAAAACAAACTATAAAAAAGGAGGAAAAAAATTTATGAAATTTGTATAGTCGTTTAAATGAATTTCTATCCATGTGCGTACACACACCATATTATCACTAACTAGGAAAGTGACCTAAGTCAAAAACTAAAAGAAACGATTGCTTTAATATATATATATTGCATTGTATCTGGAAACGTGGTTTCTATTCATTTATAAACAGTATAAGCATTAGATTGAATTTTATTGTCTCTACTGAATGCAGAATAAGATCCAAGCCTTCTAAACCTTCTTTTCTCCCTTTAAAGAACTCTCAACGAACAAGTAAATACCTTTAAGCTGTTCCACAACTCTCGCTGATTTAAACTGAAAATGCATTTTACAACAATAAAGTGCATTTATCAATTAAATGATTCTCACATTTGTCGGTATTTATAGCTCGTATTAGTTTAAGGTAAACGGCACTAGTTTTTATGTGAGTTCGTAGATATAATAAAGAATATCAAAAATATTTCGAAAGTCTGTGACTTGATTCATTTTCGTAAAAAGTTTAGCCAACCAAGATTTACTAACAATTAACTCCTCCGCCTCCTTTTAAATGCTTTACTTAAATCTGGTTGGCTTTCTTAGCAATGAAAAGATGACCTCTAAGATTACTTAAATCAATCAAGAAAACTGTGTCAGCATTAGAGCAACATTTTACATATAATTTACCTTAAAAAGCATTGTCAGGTTCTCGCGTCTTCAGGTTGGTTTTCGAGGGGTTTTTTCTTAACAGCTATATCGCCGCATAATGAGGAGAATCGTCAGTTTTTAAACGTGGGCAGACTATCGTGAAGGTTTAACCCCACGGTGCCCGATGGCACATGGCAATGTACGGAGCCGAAAGCGGCGCGTTCGTTGCCGTGAGGACCGTTAGGCCCTCGAGTACCACACGAGGTACGTTAAGGTCGTCTCCCTCTCTAGTGAGAGCCAGGCACTATCTAAAGCCTCTGCCTTTCTCTGCGTAAGACACCCGATAGCGATGTAACCCCACATGAATGAAAGCTATTCTCGCGCTTTCGGGCTAACCACAGCCATCACGAAACTCCCGCTATGGGCCGTTTCCGCTGTCAGGCTTTGGAGGCTCCTGACCCCCGCCGTACCAGAACGAGGAAGACAAATTTTAAGATGAAATTATTAAAATGTCTCCCGTCGGAGACCCGTAGGTCCCATTCGACGCGAAGTCGGCATGACATAATTAATTAGAAGGAAACCAGTCTATACTGTGCGCAAGGACATACTTTTCTCACTAGGCGGAGCACGGCCTATATCAACCTCTTAATAGGAACAAAGATATTACCTTTCCGTCTATAAAGTTTTTAACGACAGTAACTCTTGGCATGAATGTCCTTTTCGCTGGAGCTCGCATATAAACTTATCGCAGTCTGTCTTTATATGAAAGGAGCCTCTCATTTGGATCCCCTTGAAGGCGATGTACGCCAACAAGGAATAACAATTGCTTCTGCACTGATTCAAGCTTCTCCCTAAGTAAGAAGGGAATTTACCAATTGAGAAAAAATATACGTAACAAACTATGGTTAGCTTTATTGCCCTCAGTTAAAGTTGGTTAGCAAGAGAAACTTAATATTATATGACTTAAACCACT
The DNA here is from genome assembly GCF_014805625.2 of Glossina fuscipes. Classification (NCBI taxonomy): domain Eukaryota; kingdom Metazoa; phylum Arthropoda; class Insecta; order Diptera; family Glossinidae; genus Glossina; species Glossina fuscipes. The sequence goes on along the minus strand of NW_023998421.1, from coordinate 4,412,805 downwards.
TTCATTATCATCGCAACATATAAGGCGCTCATATACAATGTATGTTAAGTAAGATTTTCCTTGTCTATGGACACAAGTGTAATAAAGAAATAAAAAGTAAATTAATGTCAAACAAAAAAAAAAGAAAAAAAACAAAGAGAAGAAAAAACATATCAATTAGTGTCGTCGTTTATTATTATAAACAACTCAACTTACCACAGACACAGGCACGCAAACGTACACACAAAAAGGTTGTTAAGGTGACTAATGACTATATCTTAAAATATGCGGCGACTACGACTTTTTGTTTGGAAAACAAAACGGAACCCAACAATGTTATGCTTTTTCTACGATAATGCATGCATTCGAAAGCATGCAGACATGAATTAAACACGATCCACTGATATAGATTTTGTTGAAAAGATTATAAAGGACATGTAATAACGATGTTATTATAACTTCGTTCCTTGTTTTTCTCTTTGGCTCTGGCCAAATGCATACCTTTTTATTTTTAAATTCCGTTAGTGTGAGAGATTAATTTTAACTTACACATTATTTAGTATACTTGTAACACCATGCGCAGGATAGATATCAAGCTATTATTTTAACGAGTTCCTTATGCAAATCTTTCAAGGCTTACTCTTAAAAGGTATGAGTATGTACCAAATCTACGCAACGTTGGTTCGTGATATTTCAGGCCGAAGGTGAGCCAAATTAAACTCGAGTGTAAATCCCGAACCGAAATGCAACGAACCTCGGTACCTCTTGGTCCTTCGCATGATCCAAGCATAGTTGAAGTTCGTATACATCGCACATACTTGGGAATATCTGTTTATCTTCTTTGCAAAAATTTTAGTCTTCGTTTAGTTTAGCACCTGTGCGAAGAAACAAACAACTATGACAAACACCTGTCGCTTCTATGGTCAAGTTTTAATAAAAGCTTTTAAAAAGTAAGTAATGAACATTGTTTCTAGCTTTTCTTAATTCCAAGTCTAGAAATATCGGGTTGATCAATAAACTTTGTTCGCTTTTACAGCGAAACCATATTCATAGAATAGTTTTATGAATAAAATATACTTTACACCGTGATAGTACGAAGTGAAAGTTTTCTATAAGAACATCTGAAGAATCTATTTTATGCTAAGCAGATCGATACAGTCATCGCATTTGTAACGCGTATAAAGATTTCAAAAGTTTGTTAACATTAAAGAAACTTTTCTAAAATAATAAACAATAGGAAAACAATGAAATTATTCCTATAAGTGACGGATATCTTACAATACCGTTTGACTCCAAATACCCATAACTTTCCTAGGGTTTTTATTATGTTACTCACCTAAAAGATGGATTGCATTAAATTTGTATGTACATCGCAAAACCCAAAAATATCTAATAGAAGCTATTACTTATAACTTTAAGAGTTTTATTTGACTTTAATTGACGTCTGTCCAACCTTCCATCTTTTACTAAAACTCTCGCGATCAAAAAATTTCGCAAAGAATTCTGAAACTCTACGATCGGTTCTTTGATTGAAATTGAAATTGACTGATGCTATGTCAAATGTGATATTGAAAACCCTCCCCGAAATTGTCAATAATTTTAAATGATTCAAAATTGTTGAATAATGTATCACTCAATAACATGGTAGGATATGGTATAGACATCGTCACTATTGATGAATCCGTCTAATTTTTAAATGGTAACAACATTCAAACGAAATGTTTCAAAATTTCATGAGACAGTGTAGCGAGGCCCTACGAAAATTCATAGCAAGAATTAATGTTCATCCAAAGGCGTACATACCTTTCTTGCTTACTTGTAACTTGTAACTTCTTTGGCGGTTTCAGAATAGACTTCGAAACACAAATGTATTGTAAAATGAAAGTCCAGTTATCTTTCTTTCATAGCACATATGGTTAGACTTGTATTTTCTAAAAAATATCATCTCACATATATAAAAGGCTACGATCGCGTTATCATATCGCATTCTTATCAAGTCTTTTTAACCGTTGACTAAACAATTAATTAATTAATAATTATTGAAATGAAAACAATGAAAATTTTTTTTATAGTATTAAACATTTTAGTCCTTAGCTTGGCGCTGAATTACAAGAAATATTGTCGTTTGTGCTCAAATCACGTAGCGTGCCAGAACTCCGGTGTTAGTATTATAAAAAGAAAAGTGTATCCGTTTTTTTCCTTTTAATGAGATTTTTTCCCAAAAGAAATTTCATACCGATTGTCCTCAAGACAGACGATTGCTGGAAATGACAAGTGAAGTACGCGAACTCATCGTTGATTATCACAATCGACAACGTAGTTGGGTGGCTGCCGGTAAATATGGTATGCTCAAAACAGCTTGCCGTATGGGCACAATGCAATGGGATGATGAATTGGCTTTGCTGGCTGAATATAACGTTAAACGGTGCGCGGTTAAACGTGATAATTGCCTTAAGACCCTGAGGTTTCCATCTCCTGGTCAAAATATAGGTTTTTCTACATCGCTAGGGGTGCGTCCGCTCAAAGAAAGTTTGGAGGTGATTTTAAAAAAATGGTATAGAGAAATCGAAAAAGTTCATCCAGGAATTATTGATTCCTATAACGAAAATATGCAGTAAGTTTCAATTTACTTATAAATTTTCTGTTATAAAAAAAAAAAAAAAAAAACAACACTCGTTGTTCTTATATTCATAGAACTTACAGTTTAGTAATAGTGAACGATCATAATGTACGAGTGGGTTGTGCTGCGAGCGATTACACAGTATACCATGAAAGTGAATACAAGTTGTGCACTTTGCTCACTTGTAATTACGCCACTAGTAATAAAAAAGGAGCTCCAGTTTACGATGCCAATTGTACTAAGTCTGCTGTAAAATGTCTAAGTGATTCTAGAAGTAAAATTTTGGGCTTATGCCCAGCCGATGAAAAATACATTATAAATACTTGTCCCAGCAATGAAGACTTGTAATAAAAGTTTGAATTGAAAATAAAAGAAATTGTTTATATGCACCACGAAGCTCTTGATATATTGAAAGGTACAATCTTTCTTCCTATTTTCTCAAGTTCCGACGTTTTTGCTTATCGTATTTTTGCTTCAAATGTTTTTTCATCCCAAGGTTGTCTATTTCTAAATTCTTCGATTTAAAAATTTCATGATAATTTTAGGGAAGTTCTTGCTTCCAGCACTTAATCTACGATACTATTGAAATATAATTTCTAATGTTTGTTTTTGCGTCGTAACATTAGTCACAAATACAATCCTGCAGAACGTAGGATTGAATCAGTATCGGCAGAATCTTCGTTAGTTGTTACGCACGCACCATAGCAGCAGCAACGACCACAGCAATAAATTTCATTAAATGCATTTTTCAGAGTTAACTTATCAAATATAGGCTGAAGTAGATATTTTTATACAAGCCATACGTGGTTCTGAACTTCGAAATTCGGTGGAAGCTACGCAAAAACGGCTCGGCGACTGAAAGATTAAAAGAGTGCATATTATCTGCTGCTAGTAACTTTAAATCAAACGATGAAATTAAAGAATATTTAAAGCGTACCTGCAATATTAATTCGATAGAACGAACGTCGTTTCGATGAATTCTGGCGTACACATTACAGACTTTCAGAGACTTGCAATGTGCTTTTGATAATCATTTGAAAAATGTTTCGGAAATGATTGAAATCGATGAAAGTGTTGAGCGTGTAGATTGTTTGAGCCTGAACCTCTGCACTGGAGATATCGATAATGCAGGCGAAACTGTAAAGGCTGAATAACTTCACGTAGGTTCACGTAGCGTTTATGCTTGGGAATTTGTTCAACACAAGTGCAATAAATTGAAACGTATTTGTGACATTATCAGTGAAATACTTAGAAAACGTCAAGAAATTTTAAACAAGAATCGCGAACTCGTGAAAAACGCTGAAAATGGGAATGATGGTGCACTAATAACGTTGGATTATTCATGTTACAACGCATCTGCTGAATTGTCGGAAGAGATTCTACAAGAAATGCAAACATTTATAGCGTCAGCGTTTGATTTTGAACTACATACTCCGAGTGAATTTAAAAAGCGCCTTAGTATCTAAGAAGAAAAAGACTATAGGTAACGCAGCGTGCAGAATGGGTCAGAGCTTAAGCTCCCTGCCTGCTCGGTAAGCAGGTTTTATTTGTCCGTTTGTTCTTACAAGGCTTAAAGCGCGTGTACTTCTTTTAGCTGTAACCGCCTGTGGAGTGTCCGGGGAACAAGAATATGAATTCTTTAATAATTTTGGTGCTCTCACATATAGGACTTTGAACCAATAACATTTTATCTTTATATGTAGCTTGTAGTGGATGCATAAATGCATGGTAAACGATAAGGAATAACAAATCCAAAATATTTTACGATGCGCTTATTACACCGAAGATAAATATTTGGCAATTTTTCAATGATAGATATTCACGTGATTCTCTTTAAGATTAATGTAAACTTCTCACGCGTGGTTTATAAAAAGCTGCTTTAAAACTTTGCTAAAGAGAGAAATGCGATTCTATTTAACTTTTCTTTTTTTTTTTTTCTCATCTCTTATATTTGCCTCAGCAGCAAATCTAGCATGTATATGCGGCTTCGAAATAAATCTATCCACATCCAGTGCATTGTCATATATAAATTGTAAAAATGCATTTCATCAGTGAAAAAAGCGGTTACAATAAATTTGATTAAAAATCAAGCAGGAAAACAGGCACCGAGAGATAGATAAACGTGAACACACTATACCGCAACCGTGCTTGAATGTTTTTTTCATGGTTAAATTTGTTTCATTTTACCGGAATACTCTACTCTATTCCATTACGAGTGCATAACACAGGAGCACAAAAACACATGCATTCATTTAAGCGTACGCATGAATGTACATCATATAGAGGAATAACAAAAAATATAAATAGAAAAAAGAAATAAATAAATAAAAGGAGAATGCAAAAAAAAAAAAAAAGGCAAACTAAAAACGTATGTAAAAGTGAAAGAAATTGTGGGAAAAATAAAACAAATTTATAACAAAAACGTGACGTGGTTATTGATGCAGGCATAAAGCGAAATGTAAGTATGTATATGATCAACGTGCACACATGCACTGAACACTGAATTAACATACCACGAACAATATTGTACATGTGCATGCGTTTAGAAACATTCGAGAGATGTAAATAAATGTAATCTACACGCGAAGCACTAAATTCAAATATTGTTACTTATTACTCTCTTTCTCTCTTTGACGTCGGCCGTCTGACGTTTTTAAAGACACGTCTACAAAGCTATCGTGGAATATTGTAAAGGGGTTTTTACCTGCAAATGAAGCGAATTTCAAATCATACATTCAGTCACAAAACAATATATCCTAGAATCCAATGAACGAATGAATGAATATATTTTCCTTTTTAATTTACAATAGAGAACTGTCAGACTAGTAACCCTAGGATTTTTAATGTATTTTATAACAAAATTTGTATATATGTATGTATATCTGCTTCAGCTTAGTAAGTTGACAAAACGATTTAAGCCTGTGTGTGTGTGTCTGCTAATGCCACTCAGAATATTTACACAGCGCATTATCAGGCAACACCTAAACTATAAATAAAATACCACTCGAGCAGAAGTATGCGAAAGGAACGAACTCGTCTTCTTCTGTAGGAAAGTCTGTGCAAATATGAATTTTAGTATAAAACTCAAAGCATCGCAATATGAAAATTTTTAACGTTTACTAGAGAAATCCTTTTTCTTTTTTTTTTTTTTTTTTTTTTTTTATTATACGTATATACGTACATCCTACAACTTAGATATCTGTATATCTTACATAGTAAAACGAAGCACATAGGTATATATATATATATATGCAGCATTTACTGCTGTAAATGCAAAGATGAAATGCGTATCCTTGAAATGAACGTTAAAATATCCTAAAACGTGTCTAGCAAGCTGATGTTCTAGGTAAATGTATTATGGGTCTGTCTAAAAAATATTAAGCTAAATAATAAATTTTACTTTAGCTAATCGCAGAGAGTAATGCTCGCATCTACAAATGTAATGATATAGGAATAGGATAGGAGAGATTTACCATTCTCTGAAAGCTTAATATTTTTTCATTTATTTTATTTATATGTTTGTAAATATTTTCTCTTTTTGGTTGTTAGTTAGAAGTGTGTGGCATATTTGATTGCACTTACTAACAGCCGCTAAATCTTGAAGCATCTACACATACCCCTTCGTACATTGCTGTGTTTATTCTTCCGTTTTAACTAGACACAAGTTTGCGTCAAATTGGTATTTATTCTACATTTTCCTAGTTCCTTTACCATAAGCTCATTAAAACTCTTCGTTTGTGGTATTTTTATTATTATTATTATTTTTTTTTTATTGTTAGTTTTTTTTTTTTTTTTTTTTTTTTTTTTTTTTTTTTTTTTTTTTTTTTATTCTCCCCTGATAACTTTGCTAATTAGACATATTCGTACATATATATATATATATATATGTCAGCCAATAAGTAGAATGACTAGAGATGTATATGCATTGGGTTGTAAATGTCTTTTTTAATATTCGCCATATCCATTTTCTCGCTTTTATTGTGCAATTAAAACTTTAATAAACTTTACATTACACACGTACATACGCAAACACATATGCAATATCACACGCATAGAAAAGACAAATGTACTCTAACTGCAAAACTTTTAAATGCACTTAATGAGCAGGTGTTTCATTGCACAGACTTATTCATATATAGGAATATTTACAAAAACAAAAAAGGGAAAAAATGCATTTTATTGTATTAGTGACAATAACGTCGAACGGAGACATAGAGCAAACATTAAATGTACTATAAGGATTATGAAGTATAGAGAAGAAGAAAACTTAATTGGCTCTTTAATAAACATAATAACATTTACGTATGGCTGGACTTTGATAGTTTTTCCGACAAAATCTAAGAAAATTTCTATTTACAATACACTTGATGTTTGATTGCAAATAAGCGCATTTTAAATCGTTACACTCGTTCAATCATTTAAATAATCTCGACTGTTATCAACCAATCGTAGTCGAAGCTAATCTACGGGATGTTTGTTTTATAATCTTCACGATATTTCGATTTCTAGTTTCATATCTCCAAAGTATTGAGAAAGAACGGATGAAGAAGGGAAAGACCGACAAGAATTTCATGTTTTGATCGATACGATGTCTTTTCCGTGCCCGTGAAGTAATACATACTGAAACATAATAAATTTGATGACTCAAGCTTAGAGAGCCCGTAACAATTAGAAAGTTCGTGAAAATTTCTTAAACAATTTCCAACAAAACATCAACTTACATTTTGACATTGGGAAATATTCTTTGATATCCGCCAAGCAAAGCCAGGTGTTCATTGAAGGCATGCGAATTTAAGCAAGTTTCCCATAAACCTATAATATTCAATTATAAACACGTACGATTTGCGCGACGAGCGTTAGCTCGCAGTTATGCTTAAGTAGTTCTTCAACCTTATTAAGGAAATCCTAGCGGAGCGTTTCTTACTTACGATGTATAGGGGCTTACTACATTGATCATAGAGGAAGATTCATATATCGTTTAATGCCTCTTAAGATAAACTTATCTTTATTTAATAAAAGAGCGACTACTTCATGCTAACTAATATGTATTAGCCTCTAACTAATTTCTCTGGTTTCTATGTGACATCAAATTCATGACATCTAGATTACACTCTCTATTTTAACAGACAGTATAGTTTTAAGCTAAGGAATTAAAATCTTTTCGTCAATTCAGTACCATGATATGAATCATTGAACCTCGTCTTCGTTAGTCTATATTGCCTAAATGTCAATCAAACTCAAGATTGTCTTCTAAATTTTCAAAATTAAATTGGCTTGGTTTGAAGTCAAATTCAGTTCCTTATCATATCATCTCTCCATAGGAAAGGACGGAAATGGCGTCGCCTTCAAAAACTTAACGTTCCTTATCACTGAAATAGTCACATTCAAAGTGAATCAGCCGAGGTATTTCAAATGTGATAATCCTATCCAATTATTTTCTAACTTGTCATATATGAAATCTACCTGCACTAAATAAGTGCAAACTAAACATAGAACTAAAAGAAGAGAGTGACTTTGCTCCTCAAACTGTATTTAAAAGCAAGTAAAATTTCATGCAATTTTAGAGAATAGATAGATGCGATGGTGCTAAGATTTGTTTAGACCTATCAAGGAGCAGAAACAAAGTTAACTAACAACATCAACTGTCCATCGTCCAAATTCTATTTCAGTATAAAACAGACGAAATTAAGATCAAGACGAATTAAGATCAAACGTTTTCAAAACATTAATGAAATGCTATGTTTTTCTTCATTTTTCAATACCGTTCAAACCACCCAATATCGGCGCCAAAATGTTAGCCCGGAATGATACACCGTTTTAATTCACCTCGTTGTACTTAGAAATCTATTTTAAATACACTACAGCTTTTCTAAAGAGTTTGTACATAACAATCATTTCTGATGACATTTGCCATCCATTCATTTGCAGTCCTTTGTGTTAAACATAATCGTTCGAATGCGATTTATTTAAAGCTTCCAAATCAAAATCAAAAAGTTTGAATATCTCTACAAATAAATTTTAAATCATTTTCTCTTAATAAAAAACAATTAAAACAAAATAAAGCCTAATCATTTTCGAGAAAGCAGCATATACTGAATTGCTAACAAAATGCATTCAAATGTGTTTACCCTTATTCATCATGGCATGCACACGTGAACATATGCTTAAAAATCTCATAGTATTGATGAGATTTCGAAATTTGCAAATGTCAGCAAAACAAATCAATATCTTAACAAAAACAAAAACAACAATTTGCATGAATATCCTATAACATGCATACGTGTACATACGCGAAACTATCTAATCAGTATCTTCGCACTATAGCAATCACACAAAAGTTTGTGGCGAGAATTAAAAAAAAAATGCACGCGCAATAGGTACACGCAGGCATTCATGCAAATAAAGGAAGGAATTGTGAATAGGTCCATCAATACAATCGAACCAGTAGAGAGGAAGAGTGGGACGAATATCACAAATAGAAAAATGATTTAGTAAACATATGTACATGATTTAGTTGACACAGAATGTGGGATTAATTTGATTTATTCACAAACGCACGCACATATATCTTCGTATACTTAGCAGCCTGCCTTGTTGCCTCGTTGAAAAATCATCAAATATCATTGATATACGCAAATCTACAATTTTCACAGGGCCAACATTATAAATGATATATCATTATCATTATCAGCATCAATGCTATAGAGTAATTGTTATCATTATATATTCCTCTGCGTTCGTGAGATATCTGCACGCAATACAAAAATACATAACATGAGCAAAAAGTGCTGTTAATTCACCATCAAATTTGTAGCGGTCGTTAGCAACAGCCATGGACATCGTATCGGATAGGGCTTATAAAAACAGTGTAACGGTTTTTTGTCAGCATTGGCGTTATAGTGTTTTTTTTTATTGCTTTCATCTGAAAGAGATATCATAATGAATTCACTTTTGGTAATTGCGTAAAGGCATTTCGTGCAAATGTAAATAAAGAGAAATAATTTTTTATTTGATGCATATTCGCTTGTCAATCATACCCTTCGCAAGGAGCGGCTTGATCTAGGCGTGGTTGCGTATAGAAGTTGAAAACACGTTAATAGCGCAATTTGAACGCGTGCTTAGTTGTTTTAGCGTTGGTTTATGAAGGGAAATTCGTAGACAATGCTTTAAGGCATCTTGTATAGTTTGACCAGAATTGATTCTAATTTCACTACCTAAGCACTTAAAGCTCCCTTGAAAAAAAAAAAAATGGTCTACGAAGTACTTAACCTTCAAATATCCAATACGAATTTATTGGTCCTTGATATGCTTGGTGTTCTTTATCTCGCTACGCGAAATTTCTGACGTCGACGTTTTTCTCCAAAGGGATCTTCTCAATTTTTTTAACACTTCAACATTACGACATTCAGTCCTGGTTAAAGGTATCAGAATCATTAAAAACTTTCAACCAGGTTAACTTCCTGCAGATCGGTAAAAGGTTGAGTCCTATGGTTTGTATGGTATATGCCAGAAGTGTTTAAGCTTTCTTTTAAATGACACGTTCAATCGCTCTAATTGTCGGTGGAAGAAGTCGAAAACTCTGCCACGTCGCAGACGCACGACCGTGCATAAGGCAAGATTTTCCAATCTCACTAATCTTGATGAGAAGCCTTGGTTTCGTTCTTTTTGCAGGATTCTGCTTTTCATTCATTGGCTTCTCATATTCACCGCTTTGGCTGAGTACGTTATGTAAGCAGTCGAACAATCAAAGGATAACACGTGCAAGCGGCTTACACAGAAATTAAATCTGTTTGGCATTTTTAAAATTGCTCGTAGCTTGCCTAATACCTCTGACTCCTGCTTTTTTTTTTAATAATTAACGCTATATAAATTCTTCGGCCTTTTGATTGCTCACATTCCAGGTCAGACCTAATTTTTTCAGAATACCATTCACTCTCTGCAGAAGTAAATCATTCTATTACTTTTGCCTATGGTAATGGATTTTTTCATAATCGTTTGCACCCTCACCATCGCAAAATTGCAAACCCAAACACAACATGCGTATGACAGTCTTACGAAATTATGTCTTATGTTTCCTCAAAACCTCGTTGAGTCCTTAGAACAGAGTTTCGTCAACAAAAATTTTTTTTTTTTTTTTTTTTTTTTTTCTTTCGATGACGTGGTTTAAGATAAATAGAAATGATTCGACGCCTTACTATGAACAACTAATGGTATAAAAGCTTACAACTGAAGTAAGGGGTTCACAACTGGGCTGTAGTCCATCACTTCAATGCCGTATCACCCATATATTGACCATTTTTGTCATTCTGATCGAACGACTGTCAGTCTTTCAGTCTTTCTTTACGCTCTTCAAATTCTTTAAATCTTCTTAAATGGACTAGTAGGTAACAAAAGGAATTCTGCTCGTAAATTTTCGATTTACGGAAATATACATCAATTCAATATAAAATTTGACAAACTATATGCTAAAGCCACTAGGATCTCATAAAGCTCTTCGATTTAGTTGCAATTACGAACAAATGCGCCGTGAAATTGATAGCGAAGCAAAGATAATTTCCGTATATTTTTCTTTTATTATTTTAAAATTTTTTTTGCGTGAAACTTTATTACGCTTGCTTTTAAAGAAGAAACCCACTTATACGCTTATATACACTCATGTACTGGACTGCTTCCCTAAGGTAAACATTTTGATATTATTTCGATTCAATTTTATTTTTATGAAAATTCTCGGAATGTATTAAACAGATGAAATCAGTAAGATTGCTACTGTTATTCGCTTGTAGAACATGAGAATGAAATCTTTACGTGCTTGTATCCTCTGCTGTTTTCATACCTAGGTATGTGACAGTTAAAATGCACAAAACTCCATTAAGGCCATAAGAAGTTAAAAGCATTTTCATTTCCTTTTCGCTACACACTTTTCTTTTTAATTTTTAGCACTACTTTCTTATTTTACTTAAGGTCCATTCACAGCACAGTTCTTCTTTGCTGCAAAAAGGCCTATTAAAACCACAGCGAGCATAATGGAAGGAAAAAAAAAAAACAATAAACTGAAAGCACTAAAAATCGAGAAGAAATGACAAGAGAAACAGCAAAAGGTAACCATGAAATCCATACAAACCGGAATTTTATACTTTTTCATACGCATTACACATGTACAGACCGTATATGGTATAACATTATGTATATCTGGCCAAGTGCTATGTTGCTGTCGGTGATGGTAGGAAGTTTAAAAAAGCATTTTCATTCTCATACTGATGCCGAGCATGCATACGCACATGGAATTTTTGCTAAAACCAGATAACAATTGTCGCACGTTCTTCTCCTGCCCAAATGATGACAAAACTTAAGGCGTTGTATGTATAGAAAAAAACAAAAAAAGAAAAAAGAAGACATTTGTACTTACGACGTAAGTAAGAGCAACACCTGGAAAAGTATATAACACAGAAGATTAATGATTACCAAAATGCCCGGTAATGTAGAGATAAATACCTGCAGTGTAACGAATCAAAAAAAAAAAAAAAGAAGAAAAGAAATGGAAGCAGCAAAAATCATATGTCCTTTTAACAAAGATCAAAAAGCATAACCTGTGTATGACAAATGCCTAAACAAGAATATAAATAGAAGCCTTGAAAGGAATACTTTGTAATCATTAAAAGTGTAGAATAACACTTAAAATTTTATCCTTTGTAATGCAGCAAAATATCATTTAATTGAATCTTTGTCACGCAAAGGAAGTCTTTCTTTATCTTTAAAATTTTATTTTAATTTTCTTGTGAAACTTTTTTAAAGCATTTACGTTCGAAATTTGTTAAAGAACTGAAATAAGCAGAGAAGTCATGTTCCGTTTGGATAGCGAATCTTTATATTAATATGTTATAAACTACACCACTACTACATTTCTAGGAATATATGGAATTCACAAACGCAACTTTTCTTATACCCATGAATTCAGAATCGCTTTCGGCATTGATCTACGCTTGTCCGTCTGTCTGTCCAGCTTATAGCTGTCTATGCATTACTGTGTTCAAGCTTTTTGAGGTATTTTACTGAAAGTTGATAGGTTGCTGGATTTTGGCTGACGGGCGAATGCTATTGAAAATGATTCGAATCGAACCGCTTTTTCGATCACTTCCCATTAAAGGTGGTAGTCTGAAAACTCGTCATGTGAATAACTGCAGATGGTGTAGAATATTTAATAATGCGCCGTGCATTATTATTTGCTTCGTTGTTCGCATATTGTTCCACAAATATAATTTTTCAATCAATTCGTACCAAATTTCTGGCTCAATTTTTGATGTCGTCATGCTGGGACAATCCAATAGCACACTAAAGAACAGACAGGTCTGGTTAGAATCATTAAAATTCTAATGCTATTACTAAACTTTGTGCGAATCTTAGTACGTATACGTATATCTGCAGTTTTCAGATGCGTACATACGCACTTCAAGGTTAGTTAAAAAAAATTCTATCAACAAACGAAGGAAACACCAGCGAAACAATAACGAAGAAAAAAAGCAAAGGAACAGAAATATAGAATACAGTCAGTCAAGTGGAAATAAATGAATATAACAAAAAAGTTGACATTTTTTTAATTTGCTGGACATTTTTTTTTAACCTTAAACAATTTTTGCATATGTATGATTATCCTATACATGTATTCAAAATGTTTGTGTTCATGCCCTGCAGGTAACGTTACGTTGGTAACCATATTGAATTTATTATTTTGGCTTGAAATCGTTGCATCTGTTTTGGTATATTACCGACATTTTATCTTTCTCTTTCTTCTTTATCCGGTATTTGTCTTTTTTTCTTAGGATGGGTCACAATTTTAATCCTCATTTAAGGTAAATAAGAACGGTCGAGTAGTTACTGAAATTCTCAACCATTTCGAAATTACCATAGAAATTTCGAATTTAAAATGCATTATTGCAGATGATTTCAAACGGAAACCTACGATAAACTAAGTTGCAGACTTATCATTCATTGCTATTGATGCTTTGGAAAGAATGACTGTTACAACCTTTGTCTAATAGGAACATAATTTCTCCTTTACATTAATACCCTTTTTCATTTGGATTTTTAGCGGTGTCAAAATTCTCGGCAATGACTTTGCATACAAATTAGCTAAATTTTACCTTTCATCTTCGGTGTCCTTTACCAGTAATTTAAACTGTTCTGATACAAAACATTTCATTAGTAGCCATGTACATATAGAAGAAGTGAACAATTGTTCATCTTCGAACGGGTCAATTAATGATGGTGCGCTCTCCATTAGCGATTATTTAACGAAGTGTAAAGTTCAACGAAATCACATTTCCAAATTAACGAAATTATGGATAATTGTGAACTCAACAACATTACGTAGACAAATAAATTTACCCTGTATGCAGCTTGTCAGTGTAAATGTTAATTTCCTCCTCCTTCTAATCGATTCTTGTCCTTTCTCACGTAATTTAAGAACTCAAATCTACGGTTATCTGAAGCCTTCAGAATTCCATGGAGAGAGCAATCTAAACTTTTATACCGTATTTAAATAAACTTACACACTCCTGCCAAACCGCTTATACAATTGGATGTAGTACTTAACTTGTGAGAGACTCTAGGATCTTGTAGTTATAACGTCCCTATGGTTCTATGCCTTTTAATTGTGATTCTGAGTTAATGATTGAAATAAATAAGCAAGTAATACGTCTAGAAACTAACTTGGGTAAAACCCATAATCGTCAAGACATATTAGTTTATAATCTCCCCTAATGCAGGGAATTATAATTTCTCGTTATGTTCCGCAATGGTTAAGGCCGATTGTTTCTACATTTTTATGTCTAACACCGAAGGAATGCGATATACGCAGTTTGACATAACGTTTGCAATCCCCAAAAGGAAACTTCAGAGACCTTATGAAGCGAATGTATTCTTGATCAGTGTGAAATTCTAAATCGGTTAAACCATGTCTGTCCGTCCGCGCCTCTCTTGTTTTTTCTTTTCGAGGTGGAAATGCATCAAAAGCCTGCCGCATTGGCAGTGCGATACTTTAATGAGCTAAAAAGCAGCGAGCATGACCGCTTTTTTGCTCGTGGCATACCTTCACAACGAGCGTTGCCGTTTAGGCGCTACCTAATAGCCAACGTTGAGGTTCATTGTTTCTTTTTTTATTCGATACATTTGCGGCACACATTACTACCGCTTTCCACTTCTTTAAGCCGTGCAGCATGTATGACGAGGTTGTCTGGGGGAGCTACCTGCCGACTTTCCATCTGTAATCTCTATCTTTTGGTACTCGGGCTAGACAAAGAACGCATGCTCAGCGTCTTCCGTAAGGCTGCAAATACCACAGAAAGGGTAAAATTCCAATTTCAACCGGTGTAGGTACGCACAAAAACACCCATAACAGCTAAAAAATTAAATCAAGTAGTAGCCTACCTTGCTACGCTACCTCTGACGCCATTGGTTTATGTTTGGAGTAAGGCTTTGCCAGCGCTCTGGCGCCGTAGTTTCGTAGTTTTTCACGCCCGGTTTGTCCCTCTATTATGTTCGCTGCTTCTTTAGTCAGCAAATCGATGGGCATCATGCTTGCAATGACCATGACCGCGCCGCAAAGCTATGCTCGAGGTGAAAATCTTAGTGGATGACTTTCAGAAAAATTGCAAAATCTAATGAAAACGATGTGTTTTTGTTGGTCTTCACTTGCAAAATGTCTTTTTTTTCTTAATTTTTGATTCTATACCAGATATCTAAGTATGAAACCGAAATTTGGCCATAGATGATTCTACTTATCAACGCACTTACGTTACTGTTAAATGACGTCGCACAGTTTTTCTTGTTATCATCTGAAAAAGATTTTCAAGTCACAACAGTACAAGTTTCATGCAATAGCATAGTTTGTAGCAGCATTCAAGATGTGAAATGTTAAGCTAAAAATAGAGCGTGACATATACGACTTGTCAGGAAGGAGAGAAAAATGCGACGCTAGTGATGGGCAATACTTCAAATGAAAAATTTGTTTTATCATCTGCATCCAGAAGCATAGCAATTTTGTCCGAAGTTTCCAATTTCATATTTACTAAACAAATTTATGAAATAGGTGTCGAAAAAATTAATATTGAATACGTTGTAGTTACTTTGTAAAATGAGAAGCACACCTCAACGCAAAGCCTAATGAAAAACATAATACCAATGAAGTTAAAACACATACCAAATGAAGGAAACTCGATCTCTTATTACCGTAGACAAGGATGAAATGAAACAATACAAATGCTGGAAATTAAAGACAACAATTACTCTTATTATACATGGTATTATATGAAAGGAGAGTTTCCCTTTTAGTAACAATAAACCAAGTTCTGCAAGTAAACTAATACAAATTATGGTGAAACTATGGAAACAAAGTCAAGTAATCCTCCTTTAATAATGCCTTCGTTGAAGAAAATCTTAGGTTAATGCTAAAATTTTTTCCACCAGTATGCTCAACTTTTAACTAAAATTGAACAACACGACAGCAAACAATTTTGCTTGTACACCTTCCAAGGTTTTAACCTTACATTCAGTATCCATTATGTTGGTAAGTTTCAGTTAAACAGGATTTAAGTAGATTGCTTTATAGTAAATACTGTTCATAGCTTGCGATAAAAAAACATGTCAAGTTAATTGCAAAGTTTGCGTTAGAGAACAAGCTTACAGCCACAGCTTACATGCTCCGAACTTTTAAAGGCCTCGGCGAACGAAGTACACTTGTCACGAATTCATACGACATTTAGATAATCATCATATATTTGTATGTCATCGTTTGAATTTGTTAGGTGATATGGTATATCATAAATGAAATGTCAGCGAATTCTCCGGTTTCCTTTTAGAGCCGTAAAGAGCTAAACACGACTTATTTATGATAAACGTAGACAATCTCAGACACATTATAGACTTTTCCGTTGTGCTAAACAAACAAACTTTTATATAATTGTTGTTTTTTATATGCATAGTCTTAACACACACCGCCCTTATCTTCAGATTCAGATTCAAAGTTATATTGGACGTCCTATCCTCCTATCTCAACTCACTAAAAAGACAACATCAAGCGATTGCCACCTTTTTCACGTAGAGAATGAAGATAAATAGTATTCAGCATAAACGGATGCTATCCGAAAATGTTTAAACATCCGTTCATAAGTGTAGTAAAAGTTAATATAAATTCTTACAAAAGGCAATATTTTGCGAGTACCTTAAGAACAAATAATTCGTGCTACGCTGTTTCCCGTAATGGCCGACAAACTTAAGAGATGTTTAAAAAAACGTTTCACCAAATAGTTGAAAAAAGATGAAGAAGAGAAACGCGAGTATTTCTCCATCTGGCTGTGCATTATCATTACGGCCATAATTCAGATAAGACGCTGATGCTAGCAGCAGTTACTACTTACACTATTTTTTGCGTAATGCTATCAAGTACACTTTAGAGGCACACACATAACATGACATACTCTTTGACATATACTTACAGTCACTATGTTACTATGCGACGTAAGATAGTAAATATCTAAAGGATTTCTCTTCATTTGTTTTGGAAGATTATATGAAATGCGAAAATTTCTTTCTTTTCGATAACTGAGTCGTTGTATTTTATATCATTTACTGAAAAAATGGAGTCATATTAATTTTCTCAATACCTTTGAAAAACCTGAAAGTACTTAGACCTTAAAATTTATGTTTTCCTCACCACACTCTTTTAGAGAGGGGAAATTGAAGCAAATGATGATCGATCCGAGCAGATCAAGTGAAAATATTTGTTACTTTTGCCGAAAAAAGAACAAAAAAATATATTCAAATATTTAAAGATATGATTCAAATCCACATGAGAGCTTTTTTTAAATTGGGAATGTCTGCACAGTTATTGAAGAAATGATTGATTGCACATAGTTAATGAAGATTTTAAAATTCGTCTTAGACCGGATGTAATATCTCTTCATATTCTTAATAAACTTGCACAAATGAACTACAACTGTAGATCTTTGCACAAAATCTGGTGTAGTACGTGTCTTCTGTATTGTGACATAACCATGAGCATTGCCCTGATATGAAAGATTAAAATGCAATAATCATACGTAGTTTTCTTACACAGAGGAGCAACAAATATATTTAAAAAAGAAAAAAACCCAATTCTCACATCTTTTATATCATAGCTTTAGAGCATATTGACGCAAGGGCACAGGGAACGCAAGTAAGAAAACTAAAAAAGAAAGAAACACCATTTTTTACAATATTGGGTGGGCGTGGGTGATTAAAAATCGAAATTTATAACGCGCATCTGTTACAGATGATGGGTAACGAGAAGAAAGCAAGGAAAGCAAAGATGCTCTCGGTTTTCATTGTATTGTGCATGTGTCGTTGGATCAGTTTGGGTCATTTTCAAATTCCTTTGTAGATTTTGCAGAGGGGATAACTTTATTTTTGCGAACGAGAATATTTACCAAATATACTACACAGTTGCCATACGGACGTATGGACAAACAGATGAAACAGACGCTGTAGCGCATTCCGATATTAATACTGATCAAGAATACGTACACCTTATAGGGTTTTGGACGCTTGCTTCTGGGTGTTATAACGGTTTTGATAAAAAAAAGAATGAAATTTTGATATTCTGTCATATTGTGTCGGAGCTAGCCAAGTACTGCCCAATTTTGTGCGAATACTATGTTATCCCCCTAGAATATAGGTTTAAATTTTTATAGGTTTATCTGCTGCATTTTGTGAATTGTGAGCAAAGAAACAATTTTCCCCCCTTTTGAAAATAGAAGGGTGTTCAGTCAGTGATGGTGTAGGTGTATCCTTCGGCCAATTGGGCCTATTTTCAATACAAATCTGCTTGTAAGAACTTCCAATGTTTCTGAAAAATTTGTGGGTTTATTTTTGTGGTCTGGGAAGATTCTTTCAGGGTGTTGCTAACTCACTTGCTGCTTGTTTCGACAATATGAACACACCCTTTCTTCATCCTTCAACATAAAGAGTTGTTGATATTAAAATATTTTTTTAGAAATCGTTAAAATCTATATAAATGCTTTCTAGATAGACTTAACTTTCCAACGCAATGATTAAACCACTCTTATCAATACTTTTCAGGATCGCGTAGAGTTTATTCTATGGGTTTTGTTCTAGGGCGTCATTCAAACCTCAATAACTTTCGATTAGTTGATTTTGATGTTTGCAAATGACTTTGTATAAAAGGCGAGGAAATATAACGGCTCAGTTAACAGTTCATGCTTAAAAATTTGAAATTATAAAAACTAAGCTCCTTTAGTTATTAAAACCAAAGCGTCAATAAAAATATAGCCAACGCATCTATAAAACATGGCGCCATTCTTACTACTTATATTCGTAACTTTGAACGGTGGCTTCCAAAAATATTATTTACATTTTTCTAGCTGACTAGAGCGAGGCAAACCGAATAAAACTTTAACAGTTTTTTTTAACCCTAATCGTACCAAGTTAAGCTTTTGCGCCTCTTTTAAATTTTGAATTAAGATTTTTTGACTACATCTTGCAGCTGATAAACTGACAAACAATATTAGGAAAGAACATATTCGTAACTATTTCGCTCACCAGTCCCAACCGTTGCAAACTTACAGCTTGACTTCAAATCTTTGTTCGATATCGTTTTTCTCAACAAAACAAAGATGAAAAAATCAACTAAGGAACGGCTGCGTTAAATAGCAAAAACAAATTAAATCAGAAAAAGGCACTGGAAACTGGTAGCATATTGGTTGGCTTAACTGTAATCGTATAAAATAGTCATAAATTTATACATTTTAAAAGTTAAAAACGTTAAAAGCCATTTAAAACATTGTTTTCGAGCTGACGACTATAAGCAAACGATTAAATTTCTCAGATAACCTCACAGACTCCATGTAAACTATTGGTCTTTTTTTCTCTTTATCTTGTCAGACTATCCTCTTTGTTCAGCTGCAGTCAAGCATGTACTTTATAACAAAATGCATTAATTTTGCAGTTTATTTTTTGAAAGGAAAACGGAAGAAAACAAAAATTAAAAAAAAAAAGGAAATAAATAAAATAAGAGAGTAAGAAGGCAACTATGTTCAGCTTAATACGAATTCATTCTTACTCATACTTAGTTAGAATTAGTGTACGATAATTGATCGCAAATCCTAGATATGATATAAAATATATATTCTATACACCATATAAATATCAGATCAAGTTTTTGTACGATTTTCTAGCTCTTCAGATGTTATTTTATCAAACTAAGCCGAAATTCGCTTGATCCATTTTCAAAAAATGCCTTTCGCGTTTATGAATGTTTCGTAATGATAGCTGATTTCGATGGTTGCAGAGAGGTTAAATATCTTTCAATAATGTTGAGCTTACATAGCTTCAGGTTTTGTAGGGTTATATATGTCAAATTTTGTACTAACTACAGACTTTTTGCTCGAGGTCTTACTTTTCTGCTTTATTTGCAGCTGAAGCACATCGAAAGCTTGTATAAGGTTATGGTGCCCGTACTCCAACTCGTAAGTGATGTAGGGAAGAATATTGGCACATTGGAGGCGTTACTCGGTGTAGATTCGAGTCAAGACAAAGAATCGAAGGAATTACATGATGGAACGCAATTTCCAACACAATGGGAGTCAGTCGAATCATTGTCGGGTGACGCAACAAACAAGTTTCCCTATGATTGAAATCCATGCGAATGATTCAAAAGTAAAAAAGTTAAACGCCTCATGAACTGAAACCGAAAGACGTTGAAAAGTGATTTTTCAATTGCAGGCATCTGATTCAAAAGCAAAGCAAAAGAAAGGGTCTTCTACATCGTACTGTGACTGGGGATGAGAATTGGATCTTTTACGATACCCCCAACAAGCAAAAAAGAAACGGACCGAACTAATTCTTGGAAATTCCTTGAAATATAAAGTCTCACTTACCTTCGGACTTGTATTAAATTGGAAACTTATGTGCGTGAGACGGAATTGTGTTTTAGTAGACAAGAATCAGCCCACGAATACACTTTCAAATGTTTAGAGCCATAACCATGGATGTATAGAACATATGGGCTCTCGAAATCGTTTTACCTCTCTATTATAATAAGCACTTAGCAAATTCAACAAAGTGATGGATATACAAATAAAACCAGATACTTTAAAAATATTTTATAATATTTTTATTTTACTTTACACCGCCTTAAACGCTTCAATAACCCAGTTTTGTTAGCCAACTTTTTTTTTTTTTTTAATTTCTTCTTTGTTTTTGTTGGTTGAAGTTAAGATAAGTTCCTACAATCGATTATAGAACATGCTTTGCCCAGTAAATCGTATTGTTCACAGCAACCATCAATCATGTGCAAGAGATAAGAAAAATAATAACAAAAGCTCACCATATTATAGATGCAGTACAAGAATGTATGCATGTGTATTTGTTTACAGCCAATCAAAATGTAGTGTAAAGTTCATTTTCTAAATGCATAAACAATATTTTGTCACTAACATACGCATAGATGCACATATACAATAAAACACTAACGTTCGTTTACCGCACTGAGAATATAATAATGTAACCAAATTTTCTATTCTCTGCTACTTGTCTTTGTCAATAAAATAATTGTGTGTGTGCGCATGTGTGTGTGCATGTGTGTGTGTATGTGTATATATATATATATATATATATATATATATATATATATATATATATTAGTATTTACCGTTGTACGCATATCCATGTACGTGCTTAGATCTTTACCGCATCCATTCACATAATTTAGTAACATATAAAACCATTAATCATTAAAAACACAAGCCGAGCAGAAATGTAAAGAGGAATGCATACATTGTGTAAAATTCGACAAAATATTTGTAATATTCAAGTGTCCATCCGCATACACATGCACATTTGCACATGCATGCATGTATAAACTTGCATTAAATTGTTTCTTTTATATTATAACATTTCAATGTACATTAAATTCTAAGATAAACAAATACATTCATTAAAATTTCTACAAATACATGTAAAACTTTGAAATAAGTTTTAGAAAAGAGATTTTTTTTATCCATCTCAGAGGTTACATTAACTTAGTTAAATGCTTGCAACGCATCGTAGGACTAATTAACTGCATATGTTCTCGATCAGAGATTGAAGAGAGTTATAGGCGAACATGTGCCTGTCTGTTTGTTGAAAAAACTTTTAAAATCTCTGACTTTCTTCTAAATTTGAATCTCCTAAAAATAAAGTGAGTTATTATCCAAACTTCAAATATTGCTGGTATTCGTTTTCATGATTCCGATAGAGTGCAGCAATTTCAAGGTTTTTTTTTGTCTCTTATATGACCGATCGCTCCCTTATGCTATGGCGACCAGAAGGAAATGGAAAATGAGGGATATATAAGCGGTGGCCGCATCCTAATGGGTAAGTTGTATGCCTCCACCGCTAAAGCTAACATGTCAGTGTGGTCTACCACACTTGGATAGGATTTGAACCCGCAAGCAGTTTCAGCATTTGCGCTGATGTCAGTCGACAACATCACGCTTTTCTTCATAATAAAACTTTCCAGTAGGAAAGAATTCCAGCTGCACCTTGGCTACATTTTTCCATCAATTTTACCGCAAGCGTCAACATGTGCAGCCAATATATGAATTTATTCGCCTTTTCTTACTAGGTTGGAAAGAATGAGATATGTAGTTGGTAATATTACCAGCTTTAGCAGTTTATTATTTTGCAGTAACTTTTTTTTTAATGCGAGGTTCTACATCTGGTCCGTTTAAAACAATCATTGTAAGCTCTAAAAAATATTAAACACTTTTTTTAAAATTAATATTGTCTAAAAATTCGCACTGTTACGAAGCCTGAATTCCTATGTGGAACTACAGCATCGCCGGCCACGCAAAATACTAAAAGAGTGTCTGGCCACGGCTCCGGCTACTATTACGCAGAAGACAGCGTCAAACTGATGTGACTGATCTCGCAATTAAGCAACGCCGCCGTTCTTGCTTCTTTAGCTGCCAGTAATGTACGCGCTTACGGGGAACGCATAGCCCAGATTCCTGCATAAGAAAAACTACATTTTCTGGATCTCACGGACTCATTACCAACTACACAAATCTATTCTGGTTTACTGCCGCGAGTAGCAATAGTAGAATGGATTTACCTCCTCCATTACCAAGAAATCTATTACTGCCATGCATACTTTTCACAAACAAGTTCTTAATAATCGCGAACTTTTCATCTACCAATGATGTACTTTCTTTTTGTCCGTTTCAATTCACACTACACTTATATATTCTTGATAACGATTAAATTCAAAATCATTATTCTCTTACCTTACTAACTTAGTAACATTGCTACAATAAAAGTATTCCCTTCATTTACCTCTTTATCATTTAACTGATACAAACGCTTAAACGCATAATGTATATTTGTAGCTTGTACTTTTACGATTCTTGTCTTATTTTAATATTCCTCGTTTACATTTAACACTTGTACTGTTTAAGTACTCTCAGCTCGCATTTAACACTTATATAGTGTTAGTGCTCTTAACTTACACTTGCACTTGTACAGGCGCACTTTGCGTATGATTGTATTATACTTATAATAATCTTATATCGCGGACCTTCACGAAACATGCCTGCATTCTTGCACGCAACTCTCGCTAAAATGCACTCCACCTACTTTCAATTTTTGGTTGACACTCTTAACCGTTCTCAACCGTTCTCAATCGAACCCTTACCTATTCATTCGCGCTAATCTTTCACACTAGTGTGCGGGATCAAAACGAAGCTCCCGACTTTGATCTTCATAATTCTATACGTGCTTCAAAAAAAAAAAAAATCGTACGAATTTACTGTAACCTGTACAGCTGTGAACTCTTGTCTTGTCTTGCGAAAGCGATCTAGAAAATATCTAACAGCTTTTAATACTTTGCTAAAACGCACTTGCCATCACCTTTAATAGACTGCCTTAATAAGAAGCGAAATCAATTGAGATTTAAGATCTCATAGGGTAGTCTGGGTAACATATCGTACGTGATCTAAACTACAACTATATAGTTTAATGTTCAGTTTTCACATTTTCGTCCTATTCATACCCGTTTTGCACAATGAAAATCGACTCTTATGACCATGCGAAAGTCTGTCAATCGCTGAAAGCTGTGTACCTTCAGGTTTCTTGTCTTACCTTAGCAATCCATCAATCATAATATATTGCTTTACCAAAGCAAAACTCTATTACGGCAACGTCTATTATAACACGAAATATAACAAAGAAGACAACTAATGTTAAACATAAAAAATAGCAGAAATTTGATTAGATTAAAGCGGTAACATAAAGCGTATGTAGCACTAACACGTGCGATATGTCAAACCTATCTTACTATGGGAATAATAAATTTATGCGAGTTGCAGTTTACATGATATCATTAATAAATATTAATCGTTGCTCTAAACTAGAGAAAATATTAACGTCAACACGAAAAGGATTTTCTTTTCAAAAGCAATCATATTTTAAGATTTCATGGAAACAAAACACGTTCTTTTTTTCTCTTTTTTTTTTTTTAAATTATATTTATATGTAAAATGTGAAAATTATTCATTTAATTTACAATCTCATTTGCTATGCAAAAACATCAAGCTTGTCACTGGGTATTATCAAAAAATTATGATATATTTTTACGGGTAAATATTAGAATGTATTTTATGTGCTTTCCTGGTTGATGATCTACATGAACAAAACACAATCATATAAAGCAACTTACAATACTAATACACTGTCGAAAATTGCAAAACCTCAAAATGACACTTACTGACTGACATCATCGCACCAATACTACTCTCAGCAAATGATAAGTTATGCTTTCGAACACATAACAAAAACAATCACATGAAAAAAAAAAAAAAACGAAAAAAAAATACGACCATCATCAGTAAAGGCCAACGCTAGAGCACTAATACTGCTATCATGATAAATGCATTGGCTCAAAAACAACAAAATTAGAGAAAACCACTAAGGATGGTGGTCGGTTGGTTGGTTGGTTGCTTGGTTGGTTGGCTCGAGCTGTCTATCAATTTTCCGGTGACGGTCATTGAGTTTTGTGTATCATGTCATTGTGATTTATTGAAAATATTTGTAAATGACAATTGGGATTGCGGCAGTATTAAGAATCATATGACAAAATAAATGAAGAAGAGAAAGAGCGAGAAAGACAAAGCAATGAAGCAAAGTGGAAATAGCGTATAAACAAATGAACTAATTTGCTTGAGCCAAATGTAAATAATGCAAAAACCAATAATAGAATGAACAGAATTGTTTATAATTTAGTTAATGAGACTGACAATTGAAAAATGATGGGAAGCGTTCCGTTCAACGATATGACATGTACGTGGGGAATTTGCCATAAGAAGAACTCTTCAAATATTATTAATTAGCAATAATTTCAATGTGATTAGCAATGAGTAACGGAGGTGAAAAAATATATTCCTTATTATTCACTTATGGTAGAAAGATTCTTTCACAGGGTCAAACAAGATATTTTTGACATTCTTGTTTTCGTTTTTGGGAAGGAAGCAAACGTGATAAAGCAACAATATTCGAATCAGTTAAGAAATATAAATTATTGTTTAAGAATACTAAAAGTTACTTATTTCACGAGTTACCGTTAATTTAAGAAGCTCTGAGGCGAGCTGTGCAACTCGGTGCAAATTTGCGCAAAAGCTTAGAATATTTTGATAACTTATTTTTATGTGATGTTCTTTTATGCAATTTTTTTTTTTTAGTCAATTGGTTTCATGCGACCATTTTTCCTTAATGCGATTTTTTTTTGTGGTGTAATATATTATTATTATTATTATTAATTTCGCCAGAGAAATAAATTCTAGGACTAAACTCTTAAAAGCAATAGCATCTAAGGCTATCTGCATTTATTAAAATCTCTACCGCACTTGAGATTCGAACCCACGACCATTGACTTGCTAGTCGAGATTCTTCACCTTCGGCTACTCAGGCCGATTATATGAATATAAATGAACTAATAAGACTATTTTCGGAAAGCGGTCTTATCAAAAATGTTCAATCTTAGTAATAGTAACATTATCTATAAGGTAAAAGGTAGCGGAGACGGACAATAAGAACCAGAACCGGCCAAGCTTTGCAGGAAATTGAAAAGGCATTTTTTTAAAAGAAAATAAGTTCCCAAAGAAGTACGGAATTGGAAAAGTATGTTCGATCGTATATACCATCATGTAGGGTAGTTTAAAAGCAGATTATCAAACGACTCTTGCCGCAAAGAGTTATAACCTACTACTTGTTAACAAAAAATGAAGCATCCTCAATACCCTCAAGAGACAAAAGCAATTAAGAAGCAATTCGCTGTAAAATTATGCTCCTTTCACACTGCGACGAAACATAATGAAATATGTATTTTCTAAAAGTACCTCAATGTTTAATGTGAGATTTAAAATTATTTTGGAACGTAGCTATTTCTTTATGCGGCCCCCTCTTCTTCAATATGTTATGATAAGTTTTATATTATAGCAGTCTATGAAATTTCTGAATCCTTTTTTTTTTGGGCTATTTTGTACCGTCGCTATTTACCGTACAAGAACAGATTTAACTGCAATTCCAAGAAAAACGTTACTTTTAGATAGGTTTTAGGCTCGAAGAATCTCTGAGGCCGATAAAAAATAATTCTAAAAAACTAGAGCCGTGGCTTCGCTGCCCAATTGAAAAACTTTCATAATATTCTGTAGCGTGCTTAATATAGATATTAAATTAAAGTTGTTTTTTTTTTTTTTTTGTATATTTAATATTTTTAATTTTTCGTTCTCTTCTACTTTACGTGATTGCACCAGGACGTGTAATTTCTGTATAGTTTATAATATTTGGTTTGTGGTACTCCTGCACCGTAAGTAAATATGGCATAAAATTCATAAAATATTCATGAAACTTAAACACATACGTTCAAAATCAAGCACTCACACATACATTTAAACACTATCTTACATATTGTACCGGCAAATGCTGTGCATATATTTAAGTAAAATCTAAGGGGCTTTTACGAGTAAATATATGCAGAAAAAAAAAAGAATTGCGATAAAAGATATAAATGAAAATGGGCTTTCGAAGTTAATGGCAGGCGTGGCTATCGGCCTTTTATTCATTTCCACGTCGACATGGTTCTTATAAAGAATTTTCTTAAATGTGAAATCGATAGATTTGCTAAAGGTAAGTGAGACAGGTATGTCATTGAAACGTTGGAACTTCACTATGGAGTTAAGTTAGAATAAGAAGAAGTGGAATATCTAACTGTATGTAAATTTTAAGGAATAATTGAAAACTCGAACAACGGACTAATAAAGGCCCCGGTGAAGGGACATATTGACAAAATAACAAACGAGTAGAGATATTATCACGCAATTAAACGGACAATTGATGAAACTAGGCGAGGAGACAAACTTTAGAAGACGAGCAAAAGATAGGAGGCATACCTACGTCAGTTACAAAGCGACCTTACGGAAACGAAGAGATCAGACACGTACGCGACATCTATGAGTGCGAACAATCTATATCGTTCACATTCTTTCAAAAGAGTATCGGGAAGTGATGGAACTATAAGTATGAGGCAAGATTTTTGTGGTTTGCTTGAATAAGTTTCCTCACCATCTCCTTATGTATGTTAATTACAGCTTTTCCGATAGAAATTTTGAACTGAGAACTAACGCGAAGCTTTGCTTCTGCTCTGCTATTTTCCGATGCATAAGGTAAAGTATTGGAAGACTATTAACAAAAGGTTTTTCCAACAATTTTCTTATCAAAAAGACGGACTCATAGGTGGCACGAAGTATTGAGCGCGGCTCGAATGACTTATTGCCTTCTGATCAGCCAATTACGAAGGCGAAAGTCGGTGAAATAAGAACTATGCTTTTGCAATATCATAACTTAACCCTAAGAGAGATAGCTAACGATTCTTACATTTGTCGTGCATCACTTCGGAGCTTAGCGCTTGAGTGCAGCGTATTGCGCAGTGTCTCTTTGTCCCAAAGCATTCAATTTACATTTTTCTATGTAAGTCGTCGCGGCGGAACATTACGTTAACAATTTTTTCCCCTTCCCCAGACTCAAATTCCCACTTTGTCGAATTTTGCTTCTGTTCCCTAAAACATGCCTTAATAAAAACGCGAAAAAGCATTGAAAATTACTTACATAAAGTGCTTCGCTGATTGAGTTAAGCATCGTCACAAGTTTGATACTGCTTCGGGTTATGACCTTCGTAGTTAATTGAAATACGTTTTATATTTTCTCTGACATTTAACAATGCTGTTTTCAAAGAATGGGGAATGAAATATATATTTTTTTTTATTATGCTTGAGGTTATGTCAGTTCTTTCACTATTGCTGTTGCACATGGACCTTTTCAACTTTCGTCTACAAAATTAACCAAAAAATTAAAGATGGAGCTTAATAGAGAAAGAATAAAGGCTCGAGATGAACAAACTGTCAGTAACCAAGTAATCAAGCAATTAATAGTAAACATAACAAAGATTGACTCACAAAACTTGACAGTTGACTTTAGTTAAGACAAGAGGGAAACTAATGGAACAAATCATCAAGTAAATTATCTGTTGTTGATTTGCTAAATTCTAGAAAAATAAGAGGAAGAAAGTTTTCAAACTTTTAAAAGATTGCATTTGTCTCGAAGGGCAAGGAATGTATGTTTCCTGTAGTTATTTTCTCACAAAATCAGGCATTTGTTTTCTTCAAACAGTTAAGCATATACATTAACAGCAACCGTTTATATAATATTTTCTAAAAATTTTGATTTAAACGTTTCCACGAGTCAATCCTTGTTTAGAGAAAAGTGAAGAAGACAACTCATGGGATCATAACGGATCCAAATGTAAAAATCCAAATATTTTCGGTGAGTAGGTGACTGCGACGGATGATTGGCAGAAGGAATTGAAAAATAAACCTGAAGTTTCAATTTTTTGCACACACAATTTGCGGCAATCTGTGGCATGTATTGTCTTGTCAAATAATTTGTGAGCGTGCCATGACTGGCCGGAAAGTGTGCGAAATTTCTATAAGATCGATTAGTTTGCTGTTACATCGACTTCACAAGTAGAGTTATAAGAAAAAATTTAAAATTTGAAGTAGCATTAATAGGAGCAGCAGTAGTAGTAGTAATAATAGCGCGAGTCGTAGCATTCGCACTAGCGGTAGCATTGGCTATAGTAATCAGAGGAGCAGTAGTGATAGTAGTAATAGTAGTAGCGCAAAATAGAAGCGGAAATTTACAAAGGCTCTTTGTTCTAGCGTTTCACTCCGATTGACTTGAAACGAGATGTGTCGTACATGTACATTATGTGTACATAAGGTAAACAAAAAAAAAATAAATGATTTTTTTTTTAAATTTCCAATCAAATCTGAAGATTAAGCCGCGCCTTTGGGTTATAATATTGCTAGTATAATGTATCTATCGGAGAAATTTTGTTTTCTTTACTCAATATTTGTGTAAAATTTTATATCAATATATGCTACAGATAATATTGAGGACCTTTGTTGACTTTGCGCTTAAAATATACGCGAACACGCGAACTACGAATAATTTCTTATTTTAAAATTTACTTAGTTGCGTCACTTTAACATTTTGTTTCATTTAATGCTTTTTATCATCATTTTATTGCTAAAGTAGATCTTGAAATTACTTAAGTCTTGTACGACATTTCAATTTCACTTCTGAATTTTTGTAAATTACACGGACAAAGCGGTGAAGGGTGAAACGAACTACGGAAAGGGAAGATGATGAACGAGAAAACTTAAAAGAATATGGAAACGAACTGACTTTTGCATATGAATATATCGAACCGCATCAGCTTAATATGTCATATTAATCAACTATATATGTGATATATATAATGTATGCGTATATTTGGAACTTTTTACCAATCTTTGTGCAATAAAATCATCCTAAGTACTGATCCACGTTATCTCTACGATTATACATTTGTGAAATTATTTAATATTATCTGATTTGTTTCAGATTTATAGAATCCCTCATGCTTATTCCTATGCGTTATAAATGGAAGGAAGAAATTAGTATGCTTCCCTCCTTTGATGCAACGCATAAATACATTATTTGTGCCAGGTTTGCTTGCTTAAATGTTAAGTAATAATAAATGTATGTATTTTGCGTGTGCCGAAAGCGCAAAGCTTATATGCCATTTATATTAAGCATATAAACATACATATATATGAATTATGTATGCTGAAAGATTTACGTAAATAATTGTATACACTTATAAGGGTGGATGTATACGTGTAGCTAGATGGTTTCGTATGCGTTAAATATTGTTTCAAATTTGTGTCAGTTAGTACGAAAAGCGGCAAGAGTCTGTCGTTACAGCACATAAAACTCTTTTTCGCCTGCACATATATGTGCTTTTGCTTGCAGGTGTATGCGCTCAAGTGAACCTCTGTTCTGTTTCCCGGAATACGAAATCAAACAGTATATTTATATAATAAAGTATTTTTTCTAAATAAAAATAAAAACAACAATAGAAAAAAAAAACAGAAACATTCTTTGAATATTTACTTAATGTTTCTGTGTGCACTGTACACCAAAAAGTTAACAGACACTATTTGTCTCCAAAATCGTTTATATTTATGCTTTTCAAAAAAGAGAGAAATATTTTTTATGTACATATTATTTTAGACTAAATTAAATAAATGAAGTATAATGCAAGAAAAAAGATTGTTTAACTTGAGTAGATTCGTTCAATAACACGATTTTTACATGGAAAAATCAGGAAATAAAGGGAAAGGTAAATAAATTGAGAGACACCTTAGTAAAATTAAATTTACTCATTAGCCGGTCTATGGCTACTGAATTTGAATAAACTCGTTAATAATTTTTGCGTTTGGAGTCGAATGTCAAGACGACGCATCGAGGAGGAAGCTTACACCGATCGACAATGTGCACGACTTTTGCCAATGTCGTACGAAAGTTAATGTCGATTAGCTGAAGGGAAGCTCAAACGGCAAAAAAAGCATAATATCATTAGGAAGTTCAGATGTTGGGAAGAACAAATGATTATATTCGACGGCTTGTTCTTCTGCTGCCATGAAATAAGAGGATATTCGCCAAAAAAAATTTGTTTTTGAAAATATTAAAAGAAAAAATGGAGGGGCATTAAAAATATAGCTCAAGTTTACTTTAGATAAATGTTCATAATAGATTTAGTTTGTACTTAAATAAATTAAAAATAATTCGCACACTAATCATGATAAAAATACAATTCTATTCATTCGACTCGAAGGCAGTCGGGCGTTAACAAACTCCCAAAACAAGAAAACAAATGCGGATTCGCATTCGTGCCTGGTTCTCACACTATACTTGCTTCTGATTAAAACACTTGATCAGTTATCGAATTACTCGAGAGACGTTACTTATGCGTGTAACACGATGAGGTTCAGAAAGAAGAAAGGAAAGATAAGAAGATAGGGACCGGCCGTTACCTAGTAGGTCTGCTGATATGCTAACGATACTGGAAGGATGAGTGAAGCACATTAGTTAACGGCAGACACTTAAGTTGTTTTTACAACTTTTTCTTTCGTCGAATAAAATAATATTTTGTATTTTACTGTCGTTATATATATATACATACATATATATGTGACCAAGCAAATCAGGTGATGCCCACTGTTCGCGTCACGTTCAGAAAAAAGAAAAGAGAGAGAAATTGAGATGTGGTGGCCGCACTTTAGTTGGTGTTTACCCAATCCCTAAGTGTTATGCCTTCATCAACTGAGAACTCGGTGTAGGTTCCGCTAAGTATACTCTGCGCCTTGAAATTTGAACCTGCGTACACTGACTTAGTAGACGCAATCCTTACTCGACTCTGCTACTTGTGGTGTTATAACATATGTACACATATACGTTACTGATTGGCTTGCGCATATGTCGCATATGTCGTAGAAGAAGAAAAGTTTTGAAATCCGGAAATATCAAATATTTTTCCATTTTTTGTCGAGCAAAATTTCGTGCCGTGTAAACATCAGTGCGACGTCTCTTGTTTGAATTCCCAACAGGAGGAGAATTTGGATGAAAACTGACTACTCATATTGTTTTGTCTTGTTTCCAAAAGAAGATTAGAGAAAATGCGTAATTCATTGAAATATTTGGCATATAACAGAAAAAAAAACATTTGACCGAAAACAGCGTCTTGTTTGCTCTTCAACCGAAACTAACCTGAACTATTAGGCGTTATTCGTTCTAGTTGGCGACTAGTTGTTTTAGCTTTAAAGCCAACTAAATAAAATGTTAAATTAAATCAATTCTTTTCTTTACCTTCATAACATTTAAACAATTTTTCAAAGTACATCCAGGGTTTCTATGCATTACAAGTAATTAAAAAAATATCTTATACATCCAACTCTATCATTTACTACAAACACAAACATAAAATAAGCAGATGAATAAAACTAACATTGAAACCTTAAATTAAAAAAAAAAAGGGGAAACTTTTTTAACCTCTTTTCTGTATAGTTTAAAACTGACAAAAAAAGAAAAGTTTATTAATGAAAAAATTGCATATCAACCATTCACGAATGTACATGTGTGACTATCATTAAAAGATGTCTTTGTAAGCTACGTACGAAACATATATATATATATATATATATATATATATATAGTTCCGCAAGTTTAGTCTTATATATCTCAAGGTTAAAAAGTTTCAAATGTTTACAACTGCGTACAAATGCAAGCACATATGCATTATACAGAGTTTTTTTCCTTAACTTTACTTGTCAATGAGATTAAAACTAATTAATTTTATATTTAGGCTATGTAAAGCGTAATGAAGATGTAGTAAAGTTGAATATAAAACGATCAAAAAAGCTGCAGACATCTATTTGCGAATGTTATATATGCATCTCCGACTTGACTTAATCAACACACTCTTCTCATCGAGAAAAGGATGTAAAATTAAAAACGCGGTGAAACGTAATGCAGAACGCTTAAGGAATAAAGATAAAGGTAAAGGTACACATCGCTATGAGGAATACAGAGAGCGTTGTAAGAGTTCACACTCACTCTGACCCTCAAATGTTACATTAATCTCTAAAATGGGTTATGCTGTACTCATGCGTAGATGACACATAACAGATCTATGTTGATTTTGCTAAATTGATTTCTCCAGCAAAAGTCTATTAAAGTTAAACATCGGTATATACTCATTAACCGAGACACCAGCAACCCTCTTCGTTTTTCTATATTGTTAATCGGCTCTGCTTTGCTTTTGCTGATCGTGTACTATGTGTGATGATTTGTACTAACAGCGGCGACCTTTTCCCGACCAAGGTTTTCGCACAAGAGATGCGGCAGCGGTTGATACTTACTTCCATAAGTCAAAGTTTACTTTCACTTTAGCCTGAAATTACTTGCTCTATTTTGACATTGCATAGTTTTATGTGATTCTCAAGGGAGCTTTGCGAAGGAAATTTATCTTTTGTAATCACAATTATTCAGCTAAGAGCAATTGGTATAAGACGAATGAATTGAAGAATACGCTGAATACTAATAAGATATATGATTAATACTCTCTACGTATATAAGTTTACTCTTTGTGCGCAAAGCTGAGGTCCGCAACACCTTCGATTGCATTTAGCGCTTACACAAGAAGAAGAAGAAAAATCAACATGTGTAAAAAGATTATACCAAATAAAATGGCGACAAAAACTCAAAAAACACCCCAATGACTTCCATCAGGGTTAGTGTATTCAACGATACTCCCAACATGTCGATAATCAATGGCTGCTTATCCTTAACTAAACCTAACAACTTATCGTACCTTAGTCTAGCTTAACTTAGCACCCTCCACTTCAATCGAAGAACCTGCGTGGTCAATACGAGGGACGATTTTGATTCTTTGCAGATTTTCACTTAACAAAGTGTTTTGATGATAAAATTTGGAATTTTTAGTATTTCCCGAGTTCGCATTTTAGCATAAAAAACGTGGATTTTGGGGCCTTACACTTACCATCGCGTCGCCACCATACCAATTTTTCCTTTCCCCATACATGTAAAACGACAAATGAAGAGTAAAAATTTCAGAAAAGTTAGAGGAGAATTCTAGGTTCTTAACTACACTTACAACAAATGGTTGTCTACTCACCTTTTTCATTACTGTTTGTATAATTTTAAGATATTTTTTTAATCCAGTAAGATAAAAGGAAAAATGAAAAAACCCTAATGTAGTGTTATATAATTCTTAAAATGTAATAAAAACTTCTATGTTACATTTCGAACCGGTCGTTTGCTCGCCTACCAACTACGCCGTCGTGAACTTGAACAGTTCTGTCGTTTCCACTGATGTTTTATAATTCTTTTATAAGAAATTTAAACGGTTATCGTATAATCTAATGACTAAGACGTCCGACATTCGATCGACTGGTGTTGTACGGTTGTACAGTGTACATCATAAATTATGCTTTGCATACACATGTACAAAATTTCTAAAATAAAAGACTTCTTTGAGTTACTTCTGCTATATCTGATCATTTTTTTATATCTACTTGTTGTTTTAGTTTTATGACGTTTTGACGATGA
This sequence comes from Glossina fuscipes, assembly GCF_014805625.2. NCBI lineage: Eukaryota > Metazoa > Arthropoda > Insecta > Diptera > Glossinidae > Glossina > Glossina fuscipes. The sequence goes on along the minus strand of NW_023998421.1, from coordinate 4,378,613 downwards.
TGAAGCTGTGATATCGCATTGAATTTGAGATTTTTGATAGCGTGTGGGATCTTTTAAGGCACATTAAAACTCTGGAAGTATTCTCATTCTTCTGAAATTTTCATACCCTGCTTCACTTGTGCTACAACGTCACATTATGCGATATGAACATAAGATAGATCAACGTTTTCGATAGATTCAGACCCACTTTCTGTCCATTTGTCCGTCCTGTTTACTTTTGTTCAACTTACAGGTCAGAAAGTTACTTACAGGTGACAAAGTTCCGTACACTGACATGTTTTGGCCACTTCCTACATAGCACCTTACTTTGAAAAGTCGTTATCCGAATAACTGTATCAATTATAGAGTGTTGACAGAGGTGACCCGTGTTCCGCTATAGTGTTTTTATTTATTTTACATTTTATTTAGTTGTTTATGTATACTATGGTACAACTGCAACGAAATTGGGTTTTTCTTACAACTTTTAAGAGACATCTGCATCTTCTCAACTGTGAACGCACGCTTGCACACGCAAGGTATATAATAACAATAAATTTTATCTTTTTTATGTATTTATTATGATATGAAGCATTATTTAAGTGTGTGTTTTTCTTTTTGTCCAGTTTTTTAATCATATTTTCTAATGCCGCTTATTGTTATCAATTAATTACCTTAACATAGAGGAAGAAAGAAGGAAAATAGTCTGGAAGAATGATGGCCTGGAAGATCGAATTAAGTGCAAAGGGTGAGCAACTTGGCGAATAAATTTACTGTGGTATGGTGGAATCACATAGATGGATTTCTGGAAGCGTTTCGCATAAAAGGATTCTTTCGGCAAATAAGCCTCTACATACAGGACAACGAGCTCCAGCTCATCAATCAATTATCAATAAATTGATTAAACAAAGTTGTGCTGCGAGACAAAATCGATTACATCAACTATTGAAGATCTTGGTGCATTCCTTGGCTGCAACCGTCGCAAGACGTGATACGACGTTTTCGTAAATAATAAATAAATGTTTCCTAGACATTCGGCGTGTTCCATTAATGAATGTCGCTATAGAACACACTTGTCAACTGATTGAGACTTGGGATTTGTTACCGACTCAGTAAAGCAGATGTTTCCACAAAAGGAGATGTTTGGGAGACATGCTGTAGCATCGCCGTTACATCAGCCTCACTTTTTATCGCCTCTTGCAATTCGATAGCAATCTCTCGGCAAAATCATTTATACTGCTATGCAAAGCTTGAAAATAATATTCTCACAAAGAGAAGCCAATGTTCAAAAAAATGCTTCTAGACTCTATTTTTCGAATACCGGTAACAAATTGTTTGCACATGTCATACATTACCCCTTTTTCATTCAACATAAGACTAAGTGTGCTGGAGTTCATATGTGGTATTGTTTTATTTGTTTTACTTTAGTTCTTGTTTGCTTTACTTGTACATGTGGTAAGTTCTTGACATTGTCGAAAACAAGTGTAAAATCGCAGGAAATGTGTGCAACGTCAAAACTTATATAAAGAAAATAGTGAGTGTACACAAAAACACAGCAAAAATAAGTAAATAAACCTAACAATTCGTCTGTTTATATGTATATATGTATGTATATACCTATTTGTTATTATGTATAGTATATTTATGTAAATACTACGAGAACAAAATTGCTCTTTGGTTAAAACATCGTTTACTCTTCTGATTCATTTTCCCAGTACCGAACATAGCAGGCCTTGCACTGATTCGCATTCAAGAAAGTATTTCGTTACTGTTTTTTACTTAACAAGATAGATTTCAGTATTCCTTCGAAATCCTCTCTAGTAGTTTTCTTCTTGTTTGGCTGACTCAGAATCATTTTTTAAATCGATCTGGGTTTCACTGTCCGTCTGCTCACCTTGTTTTCTTGTGTTCAAACTACAGCAACCAATGTTTGAGGTTTGCTAAACTGTCTTGACCGGTTTAGTAATTGGCCTGTCTTGACCTAACGACGAACGCTATTGAAATGGTCCTCGAACTATGTTAAATTAAGTTTTATTTATTTTAAATTCAATCTTAATTAAAGTTGAAATTAGATTAAATATAATCGTATAAATATATATTTATCCTCTATATATATATATATGTGTATTATAACTTTTCCTCCAACTTGCTAAATATTATTTGCTTGCCACGCTAACCCGCCTGGCCTTCATATTAGCTAATCCTGCATACAAAATACAAAAAAAAAACGCTTCTAATAGCAACATTTAACCGCTGTTTTTAGAGTAAAACATAAAAACGTGAGAAAGGGTTGTACAAAAATGAAAATTCAAGAATCTAAGAATTGATTCGATTTAAACTTAACCGTTAATACCACTGTAAATATTTCGGAAAACTAAAAATTTTGTTCTTGTTATCTTAAGAGATTATTAGAACTTTCTTGAAGGCACAATATATAGAAAAAATTCATAACATAGCAGAAAGTTTCTTCCTGAATATTCGAATTTTTTCGCGAAGCACTCTATCTCATGTCAAATGAATCCGTGCTGGGTAATTACAGCTTAGTGTCTCGTCTCTTGATATCTAACTTTCCTAATACGCTAAGAGATATTTCTAAGCATATGCAGGTTTTGTAACAAATCGTACCACAATGTGACTCTCAGGCAGTTATAAGCATTCTAATTGAAATGTTATTGTCATGCCCTACACAATCGTAAGGTTTATGCGTATGTATACAACGCACGAAAGGACTTCAGGTAGACTAATCCTTTGTCTGACTGTTTCAGTCCACCTGTCCGTCTATCTGTTTTGTTCGTTTCTCTGTATCAAAATTTTAGTGAACGCTATTGAAAGTGGCTTGGATTGACCCACTTTTTTTGGCCACAAGAAAAAAAAAGCATTCACCAAAATATCTCGATAAACTCACTTAGTAATAGTACGTTGACAGTCTAAATTGGTATGAAAAATTCTGTTCAAAATTATGTTGTTCTGTGTCGCTTGTTAGATTTAGATTTGCACCAACTGTAGTTCGCTTAAGAATGGCTTCAGTTTTAATATATTTTTTGAAATAAATATAAGCTGACTTACTTTGTCGAATCTTATTATATTATTCGTACTCCTTCCCTTCTGAAAGTATATGTCAACATTATATCTTTATTTGGTTAGAACAGTTGTGTTACACCTTAAACACAGCTTTTTTTTTTTATCACAGCGCGGCTCTATTTTCTATATTTACACAATAATTACACAATAATCCCCCACCCCCCCTCAAATATCCTCCACAATCAGATTTTAAACAAGCACACTTCCACAGAATATGTGTACAAAGTGCATTAATTTCGTATTTTACCCAATTATAACATTTCGATGCATAAGGGAAAATGAAATCATTTATTAAAATTGACCCCTTGAGACAGTCAGACGAAGAACCTATTAATGGATTCGCGGTGGTAACAAAGCAAGCAAAAGTGTATCGCGTTAGCATAATAAATAAAATAAATAAATAAGTAAATCAATATATTGGTATAAGGCCAAGCAAACAAGATGTGTTCAACAGACGAGCAAAAATCAACAGAATAAAATTAATGAGAAAACTTATACAAGTTGACAGGGAAAAAAGGAAAGGAAAGACAAAAATTATTTGCTTGTCTTTCTCGAAAAGCATCGCGAGAACGACGCATGTGGTATACAATTTCTCTTTTCCTATACGCACTCAAATGAAAATTAATATAAGCGAAGAAAGATTTAGTAGTAAAGGGGAAAAAAAAGAAAGAAATATATACCGATTCTATGATAAATTAATATATTATCGAAAACTTTTTAAGGCTATTTTATCCTCCAACTTTATTAAATTTTTAAACGATTAATTTCAGGTAAGTTCTCGAAAAGTGCTTCTACTGTAATTTCGTACGCAATGTAAGACCATTTAAGTCCCTATGAAAATATGGGGAAACTTTTTTTATACTTTTTGTGTTCTTTTATTTATTTATTTATTTTTTTTTTTGCAGTATTGTAGCCAAGATATAAGCTGCAAGTTGCTGTTCCTCATTCTCTTTCTGGTTAATTCTCTGGGTATTAAAAACTATTACTATGCAGCAATAATAACGTAGCAGTAAAAGTCTGTATACTATTTACATTGGGTTCACAGAATACGTGGCCAGTTCATATATATCTTAGAGTGTAATATGCTTATACGCATACTTCTAAATAGTCGGAAATAGACTTGTGTGTGCGCATGTATTGTATATGCGATAGTTTCTTTCTCTGGTAACAATGGCAATACATTAAAAAGGACGTTACGCACTAAACTATCAGAATAATAATAACAACAACGGGAGCAACGGCAACGGCAACAACAACGATCTCATCGTAGAGACAGTCTCAAACGTGTAACATAACACAACACAAAACACCAATAGTGTGACAGCAGCCAAATACAGACACTTAACATAAGTTGCAGCCACAGTTTATGAGACTACAACAATAAACTTTGTTGAATGTTTACATTAAACTAGACGCCAACGCTTATGCATATGTAAGTTATATATATATATATATATGCAGGCATATACTACGTATGATGTACACAATACACATAGAGAATCTGGTAAATATTCAGCATTTTATTCGATATTTTTCAAAATTAAGTAAACGTAGTCGAACACGTACTCGTGCATCTACACATATAGTTAGTCGCTATAGTATAGTTTTTTTCATTTTTTTTTTCATTTTTTTTTTTTTTTTTTTAACCTTTTCCAATCTCTTTCCACTTTTCTCTATCTAGTCTTTCCTCCCGATGTTATATAACAAAAGTACTAATGTTTTTTATGGCAAATAATGTCAAAGTACTTGAGAATGTATTCATTTACAACACTTGAAAAATTCAAATAGATCATAAACTTGTAAAAATGAAATGCATGAAATGTAACGAGTATACACAAACACATCGACAACATTTTGAAAGTTTGTATTCTAAACAAATACGAATGACAATAACAGCAACAGCAGCAACAGCAGCAACAGCAGCAACAAAAACAACAACAAACAACAACAACAACAAAAATAACTATTAGTTGTACATATCAAACAGTTTTAGGTTAAAATTGTTACATATGTCTGTTTTTTATGTAGACATAAGCCTCATACATGTACATGCTTGTACGTGCTCTTGTATGTAGGTAGATGTTTAATATCTCTATTTAGTATAAACAGTATTTATATTTGAACATATTTATTTACTTTTTCTTTTTTTTTTTTGCATAACAACGTAGAGTAAATATATATTAATTTCATCATCACATTCGTAAAGTTTAGAAATGTGAAAGAATATAAAGAGAAAATTGAAGAAATTTATATAACTAATTCATCTGAATATATATGTTTTTTTCAAAGTTCAAAGTGTGGCCTTCATTACTTTCAATATAACTACATCACCTTGCTTCATGCAATTTTTGAAGGTTTATTAGTCTAGAGTTTTTAACTCCCCTCTCTTTTGCCAAAACGCTCTTGTGGCCCACCTCGATAATAGAGGAAAGCAAGCGATGCCATATAACGGTAGTTCAGCTTTCGGTTAAAAATTCTGCACAATTACGGACAAAATTTACTTGCACGATACTACAGTGAAAAGGATCGGTTGTAGAAGTTTGATATGGAGTGAGGTGATGCAAATTTCCCCCCAAAGATGTCCTAATCGTTATGGATAGACATTAAGCACGTAAAAGACATTTCCACGCAAAAATATCACATGAAATTAGTGCGAGACTGGTTTATGGTTGCCCTAAATAGAGTGCCAAGATTCCCATCAACACACCTCTCGCTAGGAGTTATGAAAATGTAATGCATTGCTAATATTATTCAAATTTTTATTATTCATATAAATAAATATACATACGTGTATGTAATATAACGCTCAATTGGGTCATAGGATGACTTATAGATTTTGCTACTACTGACAAATTCATTCGATCTTCGGATAGTGCCGATCTTCAAACGAAATGTATCAAAATTTCATGTGCTCTGGTAGTTAGTTTACGAGTTGCAGTTGTTGCAACAAAAAAGTTGTATTCATCTCCGACCTTTATCGTAAACAAAAACCGGAAAAAGATAAAATTTCGATATTCTCAATTAACGTTGCGAGGTGGGACGTGTTCTCAATACCAACATGTATGCAAGAACTTGTCATGTTTTTACAAATCTAAAGCCGATACTTTATTTCTCCCGAGTAGTACCGAGCAGTTTACCGCAGAGGGAAAGTTCAGCGGATAGGTCCACATGCAGTGTTTTTGAAGCTTCCTTCTGGGTTTTACAAACCGTTTGAAATCATGAATATATTTTCATGCTGCCAAAAGTGCTGCGAAAACATATGAACGCAATAGTATTGCAACATAACATTAGGTCTCATCATGTTAATGCAAACATTTGGCCATAAAGTTGCGACAACTGGCTGTTAAGAACTTCCCATAAAACTGGAACAGGGTTCATAAGAAAATACCCTACACAGAGTTACGTATATGGCGACTTTTCAAAATAAGGCTTTATACGTCAAGTGCTCAAAAAAGTGCTTTGATCCGAATAATTTTCGATAGCTTTGGACTTAAGCTCAAAGACATCGGTGTACCAAATTTCTTGAAAATATTTTAAAAACAACAAATTATTACAAAAATTGCATCTGTCCAGTGACAGATGAACAGACAAGCTTAATTCAATTTACAAAGTGATTCCTAACTGTCCGATGTAGCAAAATAAGCATCTATTTCCAATCCTTCTGGCTATTGCGAACATTCGCACAAACTTGAAATACCATTGAAGCGCAAGCACTATAGGGTATAATAATTATAATAATAAGAATAATAATAATAATCAGAAACTTTATATAGTAGAGTAAGCAATGGGATGGTTTTGCTGAGTTAGCAAATTTTTCACTAAAGTCTGTTCCAGAATCTAAAGTGCTAAAATCCCTTGGTGGCAAATGCCTTCCTGTTCAGAGGCGTAAGAATTGGGAAATTAATGAAAATTGAGAAATATTTAGAGAACCTTTTCCCTTAAGCCAAATGCATTAAATATCAAATGTCTCAGCCATTTAACAACCAAGTTGAATTAGAAATGATTATTGAATTGGCGAGATAGACTCTTCAAAAGTAACGTACAAATTGATCAGCGGTGTGTTTTGCCAAGAGCCAAGATATCTTTGTCTTTACTCACTAGTGTTTTGCCCAAAAGAAGACCAAAATTTCTCATAGGTATGCGCAATAACTTACGCTATAGTATAAGAACTCTCGTACTACTTCCACGCCTGCAAACTTCGAACGTCTAATTCACAAACTACTAATGACATTCCCTGACATCGTATAAACGAAAGATTCAGTCAGTTTTAGAAAAGCTAATAAGAAAGAATCGCACACAGCTTTACGTGGAGCCAGAAACGTACAAACATATCTGTAAGGGCCGAGTTTGACTTGTAAGAACTACGAAGGCTTTTATACTTATATGCTTTTCTTTTGCCTTTGAGTTATTATATATAGTTCCTTTAAGAAGTTTTAAAATTTTTCGAATCCTCTTTAAAAATAGTTAACCAACTGCTATGTAAATACATGTTACTTTTATGGCTCGAATTTTTTCATACAAAATGTACTGTGAATATATTTGAGAAATTTTAAAAATTCATAAACTCCAACAATGGAATTCTTATCTCGAAAACATTGAACATTTTCTGTAAAAAAAAAGAACAATTAAACTTTTATTACGTAAGTATCATCTAGCGTTTCCTTTCTTGTCATTCCTACTGTAATTGTTATAATTTATTAAAATATGTCTCTTACCGTCAGCTATTATTAGTAGTTTTATAATCATTTTCAGTAATGCCGATGTATTTATAAAAAGTATTTACAAAAGAAAATTTTTATTGTACATATATACATACATATATACATATATATAGATATGTATACATTTATAGCATATTTTTGCTGACACTACAAACTATTTAAAATTGCATTTTGACACGCAAAGTACACTGGCACCGGTTCAAGTTTGTTAAGCATTTCTTTCAGTAAAATGTAAAGGCAAACAAAAAACGAAAAAGGCAGTAAAATGAAATTAATTACAATTGTCCTTTTTTCCTTCTCCCTATATATATATATATATATATATATATATACATGCATAACATGCATACATATATTTTCTTACCCATTTTATTTTAAGAACATCATAATGCGTCTGTATGCCTTGTAAATGAGCTTTCGTATTACATATATACAGTAAAATATAAGTGTTTCTATGTATGTATAAGTGAGTGACACTGACTACAACGATGCACTTTGTTGTCATTTTCTCTAAATGTATACTTTAGCAATTATGGCACATTGCAAAGCATATGTAGGGGTGTTGTGTATATACGCGTTGTACGAGGGCAATGCAGTAAGTGCTTTTCAACTAACGCACTAGATATCGGTAATGTCAACTTTTAAGCACTAACTGTAAAAAGTTTAATTAAAATTATCTCATATCGTTATATAGTTACCGAGGCTGGCGTGAAAAGTCTTAAATAATTAAAAGAAAAATTTCATTGATCGGAGTCTTCATATCGGATGCTTAGAACTTCTTACTGAAAAACATGTATAATGAAAATTGTATTGGGATAGACCCTGCAGGTCAATAAACCGTTCTTCCGCTTCCGCCGAAGCTCCATTCATAGATATATAGTTTTTAAGAGTGACGAATAAGAGATGTATAGCCCGACACGGATATGTATGGGGGAAAGTTAGCAAACAGATGAATCGGCAAACTGTTGAGGAGGCGGTATCAAAATGGGTAGGGATAGTTCCAAGGGATTATCGAAAAGAGGAAATAATCACAAGCACTACTCTGCTTGACTGTTATCTTAACCACTTCCTGTAAAATTGACTTCGACGGTTTGTAAGAGAAGATCTAAAATTCCTTATCATTCTGCCGTCGTATTATTATACTCGATGTTGATGATGATGATGATGATGATGATTTAAAAGTATAACTCATTAAAAATTGCTTACTTTTATATTTGCATTATGCTCAGCACTCATGCTAAACCAGTGGACGTATGTTTTATATTTTTTCCAAGAACAAAAAGTTGTCAAAAGCTTTGAAATGAGTTTCATTTTCCATGTACACTAGGATTTAAGTGTTTTACTGTAATTTGGAAATGCATGAAGAAGTAGTTGAAGTATATTGGAAAATTCTTCTTAAGCTATGCGCAATTTTGCTCTCAAGCGATTTCGAAAATATCTAATTGCAAAGTGAATGAAACAGTTCAGGCACTTATGTCCCAAATTTAAAAGTTTCGAAATAAGTTTCTAAAGCGCACGTTATTAGCAACTAATCCCGCACTACCGGGCATGTACATATCAAAGCGGACTTTTCCATTCGAACAAAGTGCACCTTTATTGTATGTAAATAATAAGAAATACTCTATTCGAGGTAAGTACTAATTACTTGTGAATGCCATGCCAGCTAAGTTGTTGTTCTTTTAAGATAAACTCAAGCCGTGCTGTTCAAGAAGTGCGTCTACCATCAACGCAGCTAAGTGGCAAACGAAAGGGCTTGAGTTTGCTGAGTATCTCGCATAGACTAGCACTTCCCAATTGAATGCTTCCACTGTATCCCGAGCCAGCTTTGCTGTATGGATGGGTGGCGTGGTCTTGTCTGTTTTTGATATTCCGCTCGTTTTTCTTGGAACAGCGAATGAATGAAATCGATTATTTGTCGTTGATAGCGTTTGGTGTTAACTGGTGCACTAAACTTTAACGGTTAATTAAACACATATGTTAATGACAAATCGGTAAAGTCTTACAGCCAATGAACCGCGAACTGGTTTTGCTGTATGGATTGATGGCTCTGTGTACGCACGTTTTTTTGAATAATGAACGTTTGATATCATTGGTGACTAAACTTTACCAGTTAATACCAAAGCAATAAAGTGTTACAGTTAATGCGGAAAACTGCCCATCATTTTTACGCCTGACTGGTAGATCGACCTTTCATCCCAAAGTAGAATACGATTGAAAAAGGCTCTCTTTGCTGGCTTTGCCGTCGGCACTTTGTCACAAAACTCGATGTTTTCATTGCTAAGAAAAGCATTTTTTCGCTGTAAACATAACGACCGTTTATGTCCAAGCAAGATGTCTAAGTTTTAAAAAAAAACACAACTTCAGACTTATATCTTGTCTACGGGTGTGGTTAGCTACAGTTATGGAAAAACTTTTCAGCGTGAATTGATGTAAATGATGACACACTAACGAATTACATACTCATAGACGATTACTTATAGCCGATTAAACGGAAACCAATAATGCACGCCGACGCTAGTCAGATATAAAGCTTATCTGCGGTTTTATATGCATAGATATCTCTAATGGAACAAAAACAAGGGCTTGGAGAATATCGTAAGAATTTTTATAGCTCCACTTAATCTAAGAAATAGATGAACCTTAGACAACAATACGTTCTCCAAAGTATTTGGGCGTATGGTGTACAATTGTGGTGAACTGTAATATGGAAAAACTTCAACAAACATATCAATCGAATACTCTTTGTCTTACTATTAACATTCGGTGGTTCGTTACGACGGACTCAAGTGCCTTTGCTAGCCTAAATGACTAGCTTTTCATTTTCATTTTCTCTTTTTACCAACTTTTATGCAGCTAACTAGTGTTATCGTTAACAATTTTTACTATTAACTGACGATATTTACTTCAGAATGATAAATATTTTAAATTTGTCTCAATTTTTCTATTTCCCTCCCACATTTTAATTCTCTTACAAAAATATTTCTTCAAGTGCAAAGTATCTCTCGTAACTGCTTCGAAGACAATAATTTTTGAAGAGAATTTGTCGCGTATCCTCTGTTTTGATATTCATGTAATCTATCGCTATATTATTTCCTTTCGTTGCCATTTGGCTGAACAATAAAATTTTTAGTATAATTTTCAATAAAGATGTTTTGCTTTTGATTGCATATTATTAATGGTTTGTAATGAGGCAATAAAATTATTATTTCATTTTTGTTGTAAATGACACCAGAAGACTTTCTAGTTTCATTACACACAAAGAGATCCAGTCGCACGCAAACCAATGGATACCCACACCCCGCAAACAATATATTTTACATGTAATTATAGATAAGCATAAAATAAATGATTTTATGCTCTTTTGTGTGGCAGCAAACAACATTTTTCGATGGCAAAGTTTTCTGGTATATATTATGCAAATTATTTGGTAAGCGTACAACAAAAACAATGAGAAAGACAGACATAGAGAGAGAGAGAGAAACAGAAAGAGAGAGAGAGAAAGAGAGAGAGAGACTTCGAAAAGGCACAAAAATCATCGCGTTTGCTTACATGTAGACATATATACATGTATACATATATATATATATATATATATATATATCATGAATGCGATCTTTCGCGGTTTTATGCAGTATCAAATAAATATTGATAAATAACCAACAGCATGCAGCCGCCGTTTGTTTTACTTATAACATACACATATACTCAAATGTATTCTAACAGCAATTTTTAAAAAGTTATCATATTCGAATTGAGCGAAATCACAAGCGCACGCAATTAACAGTCGACCATAAAATTGTACGAGGAGAGACACAGACTACACTACAAATAGAAAGTATTATATAATAAATACGTAGAAAAGCATTTACGCCATCACTAAGTGCTATAATAATATTTAACGTAATTGACTCATGCAAGTATTCAAAATCATATACATTCAGCTCTGCGAACGTAATCAAATGATTTAATGCGCTTGCAAATTTTTAATAAAAATTAAAGTTCACTTTCGCACAACCTATCAACTGGTTCTAATATTATAACAACCTCGGTGTATGATAGAAAAAATGTTCTGGTTATCTTCAGAAGCCACTCGCCATATTTGCTAGCACGTAGAGAGTCGAATTCTCAACACGTTAGTTAAACTTTCTATTCACTCATCTTTTCTTTCTGCATTGATTTCATACGCTCTAGACAAGGCATTGCGACAACTATACCATTGCGCGTAGATTACATTCTTATTAAGTCACTTTTTTAAATGACCCTTGCACAAGACCCCAATTCCGACCTTCCTTTTCCTCTCAGAACGGCCTGCGTGGCATGGAAACTTATTGTATTTCATTGGGGTTGAAAAATCGGAACTTATTAGCACAATGAAAAAGATCAAGTGTTTAATTAGTTGCCATCTCTGCAGTAATAAAACTATAAAGTGGACTTATTTTGTTTGGAGAAGTTATTATCTGGGCATAAAAACTTTTGTTTTGGCGTTATTAAATCAGAAAAAACAAAAGATTATTTATTGATTACTAAGCACAGTAAAACCATCTCTTGTTGATTTTCCAAGTTCTACAAGAAAACTAAGAAATGTTTGTTGATCAATAATCGATCGGCGAACCAACAAAGAGAACATTACAGTCATCTTTAAGAAATCCGACAACATTAATGTTAATATACATAGCCGAGTAGATAAGAGCGACTGCCAAATCGATGTTCGTGGATTGCAATGTCAATGCGTTAAACAAAACCTGGCTGTTAGTGCTTAATGGCTGAAGGCACAGCACTTGCCGACGAGACATGCATCCATTAGGGTGCGGTAATCTCTTTCTTCTAACCATCACCGTGTTACATGTATTGGAGACAGCTCTTAATAATCGCCTAAATTAAGGAAAAAGGAAGCATGAAGTCATATGAATGAAACAGAAAAACATTAATTATATATTTTTCTATTGAGTTCGAAAGACGCAGCACGAGATGAGAATAAGGCTTTAGTCTTATTGGAGCTAATCCAAAACATATTGTCTATCATCAAGAAGTTAAGAATTGTTAAGGACTCGTGAGTATTGTTTGCGAATGAATGCAAATATTTTGCATTATCTCTGTAAAGCAGAAATATGTCATCTGGTTACGCAAAAAAAAAAAAAGAGCAGTTGTTTACCAATCAAATCGTCAAAACCGCTTGCGAGATGATGAAACAATAGGAGGCCCAAGATGGAATCGTGCGGTATACCACATATTCAAGGCACGCTCTATCCCTTGCAAAGAAACCCCTCCTGGATCATTTACACTATTCCAACACAGTTTCTACGTTGAAAAGCATTGACTAAACAAATCGTTAAGTAACGTTTTCAGCCCTCTGCAGAAACTTTTGCTTTTTCTTTAACTATTGTTGAAACATTTTACCCTTTGCCTTCCGTTTTGAATTTGAGATGCCAACAAAAATCACAGGGAGCCATTTTTGAAGAACAAGGAACACTTGTGAAAGTGAATAGCGTAAAAAAAAAATATCGCTAAAAAATTTTAGCTTCTTCTCTTAATATATACGCGCACATAGTTAGTGTATGTTGAAAAACTAAAAAGGTTGAAAAAAAAAATTCTTTGTAATTTCTTTTTCTACTAAAGATGTTAATTTGAAAGTTTTTATTTTTCAATTCTTTTTGCTTCTAACTACAAATCATAAAACCAATTCGTTTTCGGCATTGTTTTTGTTTTATATAATTTTTGTAAGAACAAGTAAAAATTACAGAAGTTTGTTAATGTACCACATGGTGTTTTATAGCTTTCGTAAGTTTTCTTATTTTATTACTCCTCTAAATATAAAAAAAAAAAAAAACAAATTGGTTTATTTTCACTATGAAAAGTTTAGACTTTAAGGTTTTTTTTACCGCCTTTTCCTTTTACTCTTCAGGAAGCCCTTGCAAACGCAAAGGCAAGTTTTTATAGTTTAGTAGACCTTTTTTTTTTCTCCTCTTTATACATTAAGGTTACAAATAGTTTTTATTGATCTATGAGTATGCAATTTAAGTCCATATGCATGTGCTTCGTATAAAAAGTTTTCCGTGCTCCTTGAAGAACGGAAAAAGTGAAACGAATGAAAGAGAGAAAAATTGCGCAAGTTTTTTGAATTTTAAAAACAAATATTGCTTTTTTTTTAACTATAAATTAAAGTTTCATTCACTTTTCTCTATATTTTTTCGTTTCCCTTATTCTTTTTAGATCATTTTATATCTTTGTGAGTCATTATGAGTAGCAGTTATTGGCCTCAAATTCTATGCATAAGATTAGATTTTATGCAATCTTGCTATGTATGAGCGGAACTTGTAAAACTTAAGCATTAAAATCTTAAGTACGTGTATAAATGAACGGCAGCATAAGAAAAGCAACAGTATACTTAAAATATTATGTTTAAAGTGTGATATGTAAAGTGACTTAGACGGAGGTATCACAGCAACATTTGATGGTTGATAGTTGTCACAAGTAAATGTTGATATTATTGTTGATATCGCAAGCAAGTTAAGAAAGTGAAAAGGAAGAAAAAAAATATCTAATAGTATTACTCTATAGTGAAGGCAATGACTTACTGAAAACTTTGTTTTATCATCATTGCGGAAAGATTCACCATGTTTTGTAAAGCTCCTAAAAACATACTGAGTTAAACTGATTTACATGATGTCATCGGGTTTTCCAACATACTTCCCCACCACTTTGAAGTTGAAATAAAAATCTGTTTCGCTGCCTACAGAACGAAATTATGGGATGCATAGTCTTAAACAGTTTGAAAAAATTTTAAAGATAAACGCCGATTAGACGTCATTGATAGTGGTTTAAAGTTTTGTGGTGAAATATATGTAATCAGATGCATAACGTAGTCTAAGGAGAAGTTTGTTTAACAAACAGCAAGGAAAGTTTAATATAATAAGCGGCTCAGTAACATTTGTACGCAGTCCGAAAAAATGATGCGTAGCTACTCAAACATGCCCCCTCGCTTGTACCACGCAAGCATATTCATCAAAGTTTTTTTATGACGCATACACCCTTCATTGAATTAAGCTTTTAAATCTTTTGACCAGTGGCTGTCTAACCGCTCGTTTTGGAGTTCAAACATAAAACCTATATGGCATAGACAACTGATGGCATCTAACATCCACACATGCCAGCAATGAGTTGATCAGGCAAAATCCATCGATTGAAGAGTCATTTGCAAGCAGATCGCTTAGAGAGCCCGACACCTCACAGCGACCACTATAGGGGCGAAAGGCCGTTCCCACCCGTCATAAACTCCGTCGCCTTCACACTCCAGCATTCAGAATTTTTATACACCATCGGTTGCCATCCCACTTTTTCTCCATAAATTTTAAATGCACCAAAAAAATGTCAAACCAACGAACGCTAAGCACCCAAACATACTACTACCCCTTCAGCTCCCTCCATAACATCACAAATCTTGAACCTCTATAGCAGCTGATTGCTTAGTAAGGAAGTGTGCAATTGAAAGAATTTTTCAACGATATTTTTCTTGTTGGTTTCTTCGTGATGGGCTCTCGCTCCCGAGGATATGGTGCAATTCATATTGACATTGACCGGGATCCACCCGATAAACGAAAGACTGATAGGAGTAGCTTCGTAAAAACGTCTGCAGCGAATATCATCGTAATCTCACGAACTGCTTTTTTATATCAACTCGCGCTGATTATAAATATATATTATCATTATGTTAATAAGTGCTAAGGTTAAAGTCTTAATGCATAAGCATCTGAAAGCTACCGGCTTTGTTGAAAACTCTACCGCACTTGAGATTTAAGTCCACGACCATTGAGTTGTTAAATGAGATTATTTTCCTATTCAGCCACTCAGGCGGATATAGTTATATATATTTATTATCTTATTATATTTTAGTAGATAATACATCGATCAATAATTCCCGGGGCTTATACATACATGTTGCGTTTGTCAGAGGGCATCATTTTTTTGTATGGAAGTGCGAAACATCAAACATCCTGTCAATATTTCATGTCATTTTGATCGTACGGCGATTTTTGAGACGCTACTTCCGTTACTTTCAAAATAATGAAAAATCCAAATACCCTGTGTTGGTTAAAGATTGCTTTTTGTAGGAAAAAATTCTGTTCATAATCAGCATTGCCTTGAAAAATTGTACGACACCTCTGCTCTCGAAAGGCACAGGTACTGAGGTGCAAATGATAGCTGACGATATAAATATATCAAAAAGCCCTACATTCATCAGTTTGCATTAGATGGCTGTTTTGCTTTAGACAGAACGGAAAGAATCCATAATACCACAAATCGATGGCTGCAGGAGCCATGAAAAATTGTTCTCGCACCTACCACCGTTGGAAAGTTTCAAAGAAAAGTGCTCGGGTGAACTGATGAGGTGAATATGGAAATTGACACGTGTTTCAAGTGGTTTGACAAACTGGTATATAAAAAAGGCATAGAAACATTAGAGAAATGTTGAACTAATCTTATCCCTGAAGGGAGGAAAACGAGATTAATGAATAAAGTCGAAATTCACAAAGAGGAGTTTGTTTTTTATTATTTAGTGCTGGGAATTCATGATCGATATGCATACGGTTTATGTACGGTCGGTTTAATCACCGCCACTCGTTGTTTGCGGCAAGAACCGCATAGCTGCGAAAATTGAAATGGGAACTGGGCATAAGGCAACAAGTCAATTTTAAAATTGTCTGGTATACGGTTATGTTATGAATATCAAAAGCCTAAAAAAAGAGTAAATATAGCTCGTGCTTTTTCCTTTAATATTTGTTCGTGCTTTTTAAGCAAAATTTAAAAGTAAAATGAAGTCGAAGAACACAACAGTTGTCTAGTTAACTAATCCTGCCGAATTGATGTTGACTTTTGATGCAGTCATCTATATAGTAGTATGACGTGTATATACGTCATACGTACATCATGTTGTCAGCTTGTCATTCAGCCATTTCACAACTGGCATAGACATCACAAAGTATTTAAGACATAAAAAATATGTGCAGTGAACGTATATTTAACACCTAAAGAAAGTAAAGAAGGAAAATATACTTAAGCTGAATAAAAACAGTTTTCTGGTTTTTTTTTTTTTTTTTTTAAAAGTTTCTTTTGATTTTTACTATATTATATATGTCCATGTATTTTTCCTTTTCTATAGAGCTTAGAGCACAAAAGTGTTATATATTGAAGTCTGCAAAATGCTTTTGTTACTCCTTGACAATGAAACCAAAGGGGAAAAGTAACAAAGGCAAGAAACTATGCGGTATTTGAAAAATAAAAATAAATTTTTTAAACCAAGGGATATAAAAAAGAAAAAAAAAAGATTTTCTTTCAATCTAAGTGGTAGTACGAATAAGTTTCTAGTCTAACTATTATAGATTGTGCTCTCTTTAGGAAAGCAAAGCTTGCACGCTCGCTTTGCACGTACAACTGAGAAATATACTTTGCAAGACCTAATATTCTCCCTTTGACTATACCGACAATTGATGGATGATATGTGTTTCAAAAACACATGATATAAAGTGCAATATTTCAAAATGCAAGAGAGAACTTGTAAAGCATACACTTTACTTTGAAATGAAGTATACTAAAATTGTAGCAAAAAAAAAAAAAAAAAAAAAAAAAAGAAAAAGAATTTAAGTACACTTACGTGAAACTCTTTATAAAATGGTTTTCATGCACAAATTCACCGTTTTGACCTTTATAGAATCCCTCAGCAAGCACATCATTAATATTGATTTACACATTTACACTATTTACTATTTTTTATGTTTACTTTTCTTTTTTCTTTTTTTTTTAAACAAAATCCAAGGTGAACAATCAGAAATGAATATAAACAAAACAATAGCTCAAATGATGTGCAAGCAAATGTATTTACGCTTGTAATCACCTAAGGTATTGAGGATAGAGCAGCAAAAAAAAAAAGGCGTTAAATTATAAGTGAATTTTATTACATTTTGTTTGCCTATCTATTACAAAATTCTCAAAGATTGAAGTAGGAAGCAGTTTGATAAGAGCACTTCTCCTAATAAGGCGAAGTTCAAACAAGTAAGAACATTACAGTTGGGTAAGCCCGACCGTTACACCACTTCGCCTAGTATAGTCGCTGCTCATTTTGGTAATAACATGTCACACTTTAGACGTTGTTTTCATGCGAAGGCATATCTTTCCTGAGAGCCGGCATATTGCAAGATACCAAAACATTCATGACAACCCCTATATTCGCTGCAGTTAATTTCTCTGCTAAATTGCTGTCGTGGATTAATCTTTTCTTTGCAAAATATTATATATTAGATCTTTTTGTGAACGGCTTATTATGCGTGAGAAACCTAAAATGAAGTGGAGTCCAAGAAATCGACCTATGCGATCATTTTTATTTGAGATTATTAGCACAAACAAATTCTCATCATAAAACATCAACAATTAGATGTTTTCGGCATAAACATCGCGTTAGATATCTTGGGAATCCTTATATGGTCCTTAAATAGACCTTCGCGGAAATATGGCAAATTATACATTTTTACTTACACACAATCAGTTTTCGTAGGAATAGTTAATTTAAGGTGGAATTCAAAAAATTACCCCAAGCCGAAACCAATTTTTCATACCAAGTTAGAATGTTGAGGTACTATTACTCAGCAACTTTTGACGAGATATGTTGAAAATTGGAATTTTTTGTATATTGCAGGTTACATGAGGCTAGCTCGAAAAATTGTTCTGAACCATTTTCAATAGCGTTTGTCCTTGGACCAAAGCACGTCAGATCACGAAGCCTCGTCAATTTATCTCAAACATTGTGACCTGTAGGCCGAACACAAATATGTATGAGCCGACATCAAACAAACGGATGAGCAGGCAGACAGACGGACATCGTTATAATAAAATGTGAGTCCATCGTAAGCCCTTCTGGGTGTTACATACGTCTACACAAATTTAACATGTCCTATACAGGAAATGATGTAGGATGTAAAGGTCCAATCGCAATTATATTCACTAACTGAGTTATTTGGATTTTTATCAGATCGTAAGTAGAGCAAGTTAACTATTAAAGACAAAAAACGTAACCGTAAGTACTGATAAGTGCTTGCAGCATTTAAGACATACATAAGCCTAATAAATGATGGCACACCTACACAAGGGTTATTATCCTTACCATGACTGAAGAGGGTTTATGTGAAGATAGATTCTCAACCTAACATTCGCATTTAGTATCAGCTTTTATAACGACGACAACAACAAAAAGATTATATAAACCTATCACGTTTTCAACTCCATCTAACTTTTACTCACTGAAGAATTCCAAGTTCAATTTCACGACCACCGCCACTCACTGCCATTTCTTGTGAATCACTCGAAACCAACACCACATTTTTTTAATTAACATATGAATATAATAAGCTATTTGAGTTACATAACGTATAAATATTAAGAAGTTTCTTTACTATATTAAGTATTTATTATTGTTTTATGTTCTGCGTTTTATGTGGCATGTGTATTATATATGAGTCGTTTATTTTCAAAGTGGGGCAAATCCATTTTCCCAATAAAGGAAGATAATGATAATTAGATGTAAATATTAACTGAATTTAATTTAATACCAAATTGTGCACAATTTGTGTGGGCACGCAAACGCAGATTCCCTTATATATGTGGAGTTGACAGTCTTAGCTATCAACGGTGTTGTAAATATGTTCATACATCGCAAACCTTTCTAATCTTTAAGTTGCTATATATGTTCGGAACAAAACTGTAATACAAGAGGAAAAATCATGCTGCTCACCATAAGAGGTTACAGTGGTATGTGCACTGAGCAAATTCGAAACATAAAGTTGATCTTAATCTGGAGGAGAACTGCTCGAATCTAGTAGCAACGAAATTTTGATCGTCAGGACATCCTCTCATCTATCAACATATCGCGATTTTGAAATGGTAGAAGTGGCAACCGAGAATATTAATTCTTTGCACATCCCTCACCATTGTAATCATGTAAATACGCCATTCCCGAAAACGTAATAAAGTTCTAGTACGCAAAAAACAATGCGGACCTTTCTTCCACACCAACCTTTGGAGGAAGCATTCGTAAAAAGAAAGTAAAGTACAGATGAACACACTATGAAATGGTTAAATGTGTGCTATATATGATTTACAGAAGAATAAATATTTGTATAAACGTGAACAGTATTTTGTTTGGCTGATACTATGATAATCCTTTACATTTTTTTTAAAGTTTAGGTGGAAAAAAGCTTTTATTTTCTTTAACCACCACTCGAAACACTGTTATAGAATAATGTCCCAGTATCTAATGCCACAAAACAGTATAACAATGTCTCTATACGCTTAACTTAATATTCTTACATTTATTGATATGTAAACTTTTAATTATCCCAATTTTTGTTAGTTAATATTTTAGAGATATGGTAGCAAGCGTTTTTGGACACTCAGGACATAAAGGTGATCTTGAAGAGAGTCTAAGTAACAGGCTTTTGATCGTAAGCTATAGAGGAAAATATGACAACATTTTCGGTATTTTTTTAAAATTGTTTCAACTTCTCCTCTATTGCAGACATGCACTTAAGCAGTTTACACCTCGTTCCACGAATGGTTCCACTTTCGTAAAAATCGATATATGTCATCGGCATCTCTCGACTAGATCACATAGAAAATAATTGCTTATAGGCATTCAAACGAGTATTCATAAAAGCACAATCGGTGAAAAGATTTTGAAGACTTACAGATCTCGTAACGATTGAAAGAGATTAATGTGATCCACACGATAGTTCTAGTTTTAGTCTGCATACGAGCCGCTTCGACAATATAAAGTCCGTTTTTCTTACATATACAGCCGAAATAACGAGGTGTATAAAATCCTTTCCTTTTCGCTTGTAAACGAAAATACCTATCCGAACCTTTCTATTATATGAAATTTCATTTCGGGGATTTTTTAACTGCTTTCACACGTTCTCGTATTTATTTCGCGATATTCTGTATATGAAATTTATTCGATTTTCACTAGCGGAAAATATAAACAATAAAGTGGTTTTAGTTTGCGCCGCACCACACTCTGCTTATTCGCACGTAGTTATGTATGTAGAGCCAGCGTACTGTTTACCTTTGATTGTTCAGAAGTAAGATGAAAATTGCCATACTTACGTTGCAAGAGCACGTGTGATTCAAGTTGCTAATTAAATATTTGATACTCAATAACAATAGAAATTAATTGGAATGCATACATCACGCGTAATTATAAATAATAGACTATTATGTAGGTAATTAAGCATATTTCTTCCTCATTAAACCTAAATTATAATTAAAAATTAGTTTTCAACAATGTGTACACTTAAAGAAACTTGTTTACTTTTCATAACAATTATATAATTTATGCATAATTCACTCTTATTCCGAATATCTTAATTTTTAATTCAAAAAAAGTACCAAACAATACTTAACTTGAACGTATTTCAAACTTACGTAGCTAATAATCAATATTAGACTTGGAAAAGTCGTTTTCCTCTCTCTCTCTCTCTCTCTCTCTTTAGGTTTTTCATTTCTTATACTGCACGCATTCTATCTATTTTGAATAGTATTATGTGAAAGATATACATATATATATCTATTGTTTCAAAATCATGTTTATGATAAAATTGATTTGCATCAAACCTAATCGATTTTTTAGGAAACGAAATTCTTGACACATTGCAACCAAACGCCGCTTGATCACGTTTTCTTTAGGCGTGTCCTATGATCGGTTTAGGTTACTCTTAAATTTTTTTGCAAATTTCTAAGCGATATGTCCATTTTTGCGAAGGTGGGAATGACTACATAGACGGATATGCCTAGCTATCGGTTTTTATTAAGAACTCTACCGCACTTGAGATTCGAACCCACGACCCACGATCTATTGTAGTTTATGAGAAATGAGCAAAAAGTATTTTTTATAAAGAGAAATATTCTTAGTTCACATGTTACTGTAGGGATGTCTTTCTACCGATTTGGTCCATTTTCAATATACAAGCTGCATGCAATATTTTCAAATGTTTCCGCAAATAGGAAATAGCTACATTTTGACCGCTATTAGAATATTTACAACGGTCATTACACAGATCAAGAACGTAGGGTCTCTGAAGCCTCGTTCTCGACGTTGCAAACGTGTTGACATCTGTTCATCCTTCGGTGACAGAGATATAAAAAGGAGTTGAATAGAAACGTAATATCAAAAAAAAAAAACATTTAACTAACAACATTCACAACTTTACACTACTAGCCCGAAAGTATGAAATAAAATCGAAATTAATTGCTTATGCATTTCGTCATACGTGCAATCTTTGAAAACCCGCTTTAAATGCTTTCTCTGCAACATATTTGATTAATTTTTCTATTATCAGTTTGTGAGTTCCGCCCAAGGTCCGTGTGCCAAATACGGATTTCTTTTTATGACTCGATAAGTGCAATATACACATATATAGTATAATGCTGCTTCCATATTTATAGTATTACTTTTCTTATTATAAACATTTTAGTTTTTAAAAGAATTTTTTCCGCTTAACTTTACTATTTAATCTCATTCGGCATTATTTCTATGTTAGCCCGTTTATTTACACTGTATATTAGGTTAACGTATATGTTAATCTACAAAGTAAGCAACCAGCCCAAGAGGTGCATGATTGCAAGGTGGTGGGCGCCCAAGTTTTCTCGTTTATGCGGTTTAGTGAATAGAAGGAAAAAACTTAAATCTTTTGTTTTTCAGTATTTTTCCTGTTAAACCTTTCGCAGACTTAAATAATAAAGTTTCTCAATGTAACAAAAGCTAATATTGTGCTACATAGGCAAGTTTGTGTATAAAAGGGGTCTTCTTTTTCAGTCGTTTTTTATTTTTTATGTTTTCTTATTTTATATCCCTCCGGCCTGAAACACAGACAGAGACTAGTTTTGATATTTCACTGGAAACATACGACAAAAGACATTATAAATGCTGGAAAGTAAACATTCCTTAACAGGAAAATGCCCTATAAACGCTACAAAGTAAACATCACATGAAAAAAGTGAGACTAAGAATAGATCTAACAACATTCAGTAGGCTGCAATTTCGTGCGTTGTCATTTAGGAAGCTTTTGTGATTGCAAAACTAATGTAAAAAATTCTTCGACAGCTACGTATAGAGTTTTTCTTTTCCGAACGAACCGTCGTAAGCAACTTAATCCGTCTGATTTGTTATCAGCTGTCGGCCGGTCGGCATTGCAATATGAAATGGCGAACTGATGTGACAAGTCTGCGGTCCAGGCTTAGGAATTATTAGGTAGGTTAGCAGTTTAGAAATTCCATTTTTTATACTAAAATATCGGGATAAAAACTTGGAACAAACTATACAGGCAATCGAAAAGGATGCCGAATTAGCATTTATATGTCACCCGATAGAATATTAATGTAATGCCATTGTATAAGGACCTCTGCAGATTAAACTAGCAGCAGTTACGTAAATATATTGATGCAAGAATTATACCCAATGCGTAGGACAAAGCGTACAGATTAGTCTAGAATAACTGCAATAAAGGCAAGGGATATTGTAAAACAAAAAGAAAGACCCTTTCATTACCGAAGTAGGGTAAACAGACACTCGGCTAGGAACCCTTAGACAAAATCTACTAGCTACTCCGTTATTGCCGTTATTGCACAACGAAGCCAATTTCTGACCTTCTCAACAACTGTATACGTACATCAGCATATATCCATACATATATGTAACAGTATACATGCATGCAGGCAAAAATATCAAAAATTCGTATCTAAGCGCACAACAGTGTTTCTTGCCTAATCGGTTGCCTTTAGTTTAAATTCGTCTTAGTTGAAAAGTTTTTTTTAAACTTTTTTCTACTTACTTGCTTCTTTTATAATTTTCCATTAAGCATCGTTTTAAAGTGCTAACAATTATTGCACCCCCCACAGAAGAGCAAGTTATCTTAATCTAGTTATGCAGTTTGCGGAGCCGGAAATTCCAAAACATACACCAGTTATGTTAACAATAATCAAGCTTTGAGTTTTGATTCTTAGCTATCTTACCATTTTCTCGCCCATATTTTTGTACCTTAAAAATGGAAAAATTTTAAAGTTTCAGTTTTTTGAGTAAAATGATCGCATAAATAACTAAAGGAAAACAGATTCAAAAAAAGGTGAATACAAATTCTAATAAATATACGTCCAACTTTTCAGCGATTTACAAAAAAATTTGAATCAAAAATCATGAACCCGAGCTGATCCCTGATACTGAAAAATTCTCTAATCTTCTTACATTTTTCAAAGGTTAGCTTCTTCATCCAAGATTCGGTTCAGGATAAATGAAGCTTTCTTTTCTACTTGACTTATAAGGGAGTATAAATTGGACTTGTTAAAAGTTTGAAAAGCCTCAAAATATACAAACATAGGTCCCATCATAAACACACAATATGTTGAACAGTGTGAATTATTATCCCAGATACTAACTTCAAAAACTTGGCTATAAAGCAAGCAAGGTATTCGATCTACCACTCTTCTCTTTACTGTTATCACGTTAACTTTAGTTACCAGCTGAATTGATTGTCAATAGGAACTGGGTTCAGAAAGCATGCAGGATGGGTTAGAAATGCGAACTACAATTCATTTAGTTTTGCAAGCACCACACAAAACATATATTTTAGATGGGTGCAGATTTTGAAACAATTTCAACATGTTCGCTTGCTTGCTCGCCCGTCCGTTGATCCGTTGAGCCTGCGGTTGGTCTATTGGGATCTTCGAAGTGGGGACATTTTTCTGCACATCATACATATCCAATATATATATGTAATATAATAATCGCAATTAATTGTACGCTTCTCTCGATTCGACACCACGAGACGGAACGTAACAAACGAATTCGATCTGAACTAAATATAGAAATCCACTTGCTTCGCATTTAACATGGTTAGACCGTTATCCACAGGTTTATGAACTCATTGCAATTTTACATAGAAATTTTATACTGTGTTAGTAATAAACGGCAAAAAAGAAAAGATGAATCTGTAACCGAAAGGTTTTATATTAAAATTTTATATAAGTTATAAAACAATAACGATATCAGCCATGAAAGATATACGTTTTTATTCTCACGTAGATAAGTGTATGTGTATAAGAAGGAGATATAACCGTTTTTTTTTTTTTTTTTTTTCTCTTTCCAATCTCTACATGCACCGTTGGCTATTAATACTGCAGCAGGGTAGTTCTGTTTCATTTTCTTGTGTGTAGTAAAGAATGCGCAGTTAGAGATTTCCAAGTTAAAGGTTGAGTAGTTTCTAGTTTTATGGTAGAAAAACTTATACAGTTATATTGTTAAAAATGGAGGAAAAAAAGAAGAAAGAGTGAAAAGCTATTGCATATAGAACTATGTGATTAAAAATTTAATGGATGCTTTTTTTCAGAAAGCTAAAGCCACCCTTTAATTTCAGCTATAAAAATTACTCTGCTGTTAGATATAAAGGATTTAATTTACAAAATTTTAGACACTACGCTGAAATTACTTTTTTTATAACTTTCATTGTCTCTCTCTTTTTGAGATAG
This sequence comes from Glossina fuscipes, assembly GCF_014805625.2. Lineage (NCBI taxonomy): Eukaryota > Metazoa > Arthropoda > Insecta > Diptera > Glossinidae > Glossina > Glossina fuscipes. Next base: position 4,353,273 of record NW_023998421.1, on the reverse strand, counting down.
ATATAAAAAAAAAGACTTTTTTTTTTTTTTTGCTTTACTCCTTTGCAAGGATACTTTACACTATTTGCACATTTAAGCAGATTTTCTAATTTTAAATCCATTAACCTAAATTTTTTTCCTCACATCTTTTCTTTTCATTTTCTGTATTTTTTTTTTTTTTCTTGTTTTTTTTTTCTGTTTTCAAATTCTTCCTTTCATAACTTTCAAAGCACGTTTCCAGACTTTTAGCATTTTATTGTTACCATGAACTAAACCGAACGCAAGAAATGCAGTTGTTTTTCTATACTCGTATAATCATATATGTGTATATGAGTGAATGTGTTTGTATGTTTATGTGTAGATACGCTAGTCTGTATTTATATAAAAAATAAAAAAAATAATATATATATATATATATATGTATGTTTTTATAATGTGCGCTGCACTGCACTAAGGTCTAGGAACGTAAACTGTAGTGTATCGGTGTGGTTTGAAATACAATACTAAACTGTTCGCTTTATGGCAAAGAAATGCTACATGAAAATAAAAAAAAATATAAAAAAATAAGAAGGAGAAGTAGAAATATGTGATAACGGCCGTATGTCAGTTAGATCAACGTAATGATATTAATAATAATGATTTATATTTATTCTACATATGGTTTCAACTGCCAGTGAGCATAGTTTATGAAACGAATTCAGCATCGTCGCATATGCGAGTGAACACATTTTCAAAACTGTCTGAATATTTTATATATATTAAAAGTAATTCTTCGCAAAAAAAAAAAGTATAAAGTGGAAGAACAAATTCACATTTGAAGAAAGATTAACTATACGAGAGAAAAACATAATTTAATTTTATGCTAATGGTTCCCTTATTTTATACATATTTATATACAGACATGGACGCATAAATAACACATATATTTAAATCCAAATATTTATGAAAATTTTCAAACTATAAAATAGAAGCGTTTTATTTTTCTACTATTCTTTCAAAATATTTACATTATTTTCTTATTTTTGTTTTTCACTTTGTCGATATATGTGCATTGAGTGTGCTCTAGACATGATCATAAAAGTGACATAAAGCAAGCAAGAAAATTACATTCGACTACGATAGAATATTTTATACACGTCATCGTCACTTAAAAAAAAAGAAAAGAAAAGAAAAACTCAATTTTCATCGTCTATAACATTGGGTGGGCGTGGCTGATTTTTTCCATTTTTGTGGCATAACAATGGAAAATTAAGTTGTGTAAAAGAAGGAATAGAGAGGGTGTCGCTGCAGTTTAGGAGACGCGTACCCAATCGATAAGTGCTACCTTTTTACTTTACCAGCTATGCGAATAACGAGGACAGCGTATAATGATCCCTTACATTGTAACCTAAGAATAACGAGCGGAAACCCTGGAAGGCAAAGATGCTCTCAGTTTTTGTTGCATTGTAGGCATATCTTTTAATTGGTTTGGGTGATTTTCAAATCCTTTTGTCGTTGTGAAGGTTATATCTTCAATGTTTTCCACATATACCACACAATTGGGCAGACGGATGTATGGACAGACAAACGGATGAACATGGCTAAATTTATTTAGTATCTGTTTCGGAAGAGTTTCGGAAGCTGCCTTTTGGGCGTTGCAAACGTTTTGACCGAATTAATACTCATCCTCCGATGACAGGTTAAAAGGTTAAAGCAATTTTTAAGTTTTTATTGTCTTTTGAGTTTTTATGATTTTGTACGTTAACGTAAGTAACAATTTGGTTAAAAACTATAGTGGCTAGAATACTTAATCGCTCTCTGGATAATTATTGTTAATTTACAGCAAGAGATCCGCATTGTTAAAGTGTTCCAGAAAAATGGTTTATAATAACATTACATTAATATGAAATGCTTTATTTATTTAAACAAAAATAAAATGGGAACATGTCGGACGGTGGAGATATTTTAAGCCTTTTGTCTTTTATGATATCACCAATCACCCAGAGAATACACCCCACATGTGCGATGATCTGAAGGAAATGGGGAAGAGAAAGAAAAGAAACGGGATCGTCACAGCCTTGGCGATGTGTGTCAAAACGATAAGAGTTCTCTATGTCTTTATCGACAGACCATATGCACGACGACGCATGGTCGAATTCCAATCAGATTTGAATTCGCAAAGGCTGACTTGGCGGCAACCCATCGTTTGGGAATTGCTGACTGAACTTAACAAGAAAGTTATTTTGAATGTTGTAAGGAGGTTTGCCGTCCGAGGCGACTTCCTTGGAAAGTCCGTCTTTCAAAAACGCGTACGTCTGTCAATTCTAAAAGTCTGGAGGAGAAAAAAGTAAAGAAATTGCAACAAATTTAAACAATATTGCAACGAAACGTCTGCTCACGGCTCCGAGTAAGTAAAATTCAGCTATTTCACACACTACGATAAATGCATACGCAATCGAGTCTGTTCTACAGAATCTCTTTTTCTACATACGCCGAGCATATGGCGAGGAGGTTGGTTTTCGCAAGGAATTGTTAAGGTTTTTAAATGGTCAGCGCAATGTGCCCGTCGCTTTTCCATTGAAAATTTATGATGCTCTGTTAAAACAAAGATTGGGAAACACTTTTTTGAAAACTAAGGAGAACTGCGCGAAGTTATGAAGAAAGCTTGACGTCCCGGAAAGGCAGCCTTTAACAAGATTGTTGAAAACATCGGCCGCCGATATCAAGCTGTAGTAGGCAGTTCACATCACAGCATGATATCTAAGGTGGGTTGTAAAAAAATATCAGTTCATACTTCAATATTATCATAGATTTCATAAATTTGGTTAAGGTAAGTAATATTATGCTTTTCTTATGTCGAATGGTTTTTTATTCCTTTGGAAATCCTTTAATCCCCTAAATGTTTTGTTCTTTTTTTTTGCGTTGACTCCGAAAACATTTTAAAAGTGTTTTCCGTTCATTTCCATTGCCTTCTATTTACCCATGCCTGTATGCATAAATTTATTTGCACCTATCTCAAAAATATATATACCTATATGAGGTAAGTAAAAAAGTATTTTCGAATTTTAAAAAAATGGAAAAAATTGGGTTTACAATACGTTTGTAATCAAAGGAAAGAAATTTTATATAATATTTTTGTTAATGAATTTATCTATAGATTGAAAAAATTAAGATAAGAAGCTCAATTCTCTAAAACGTTCTCAGTTCATGGACAAAGATCAAGTCTAGTGAAGGCGTCAAAAACTTTCGGGCATCAGTTAATACCAGCAGGATCGTGTTATCCAAGCCACATATCCTTCACTGAGACTGGCAGAAATGTTTATTGCAATCATTTGATATTTCAATACGATGTGATTCAAATCTTCACTTCAAAGAATATTTGAAAACGTTACATGCACGCACGGAAATATACAAGCATAATTTTCTTCCTTGGTTTCATTAAAGAAGGAAAGCCCCATAGGCATAAAAATATACACAATATATAATACACATTAAAGTACACTTACCAGAATTGGCTGCAAGTTTTGTTTGGCTGAAACATTGAAGAGAGCCCTAGCTTATTGCACACAATTAGACAATATCATCTAAAATTTATTGACGTCACTAAGCAAAGTGTTACTTGAATTTCGTTTGAACTAAGAGATGCCTTTAGTAGCGAGAATTGGGAAAAGAAAATTAAATCCTTCTCGTCGTGGTATCGAAACGGTTTTTAATCAGGGATCATTTGAGTCTCATTGATATCGAAGTTGGCGAAATTGCTCGAATTTGAACTAAGGGCCATCAATAATGACTTGAAATTCCATTACTTTCACTTTTTGACTCGTGAGAACCACTACAGTGCTACGAGAGTTTGATCAGGATATGATGATGAATGAAGCCACAATTGATAATAAATTTCTATAGTTTAGCTACTTATATCTTATGTCTCTCTATAAAAAGTGATTTTTATTTTAAACCTAAAAACCAGAATTTCTTTTTGTCCATCCCTATATACGTATATGTAAAACGCATTACCTACATATGTGTGTATGGGAAGCATATATGAAATGTAGCATTGACATGCCCGCACATAAATTTTTAAGCCGACGGTACTGACGTCAGACTGTATGTTAATGTATGTTCTAATTCCATTATCAAAAGTAAAAATTTCACGCAAGATGAATTAAAAAAAAATCATTCTCGATTAAACTAAACTACCTTTTAAGGTTTAAAAATATTTCCTTTTTTTTTTCGTTTTGTTACCCATAAAATACAAGTAAAGAAAAAAGAAAAAAACAAACCAAACGCAGAAACTGCTCGACGTTTCACGTAAGTAGTAAACTTCTAAATAGAAATATAAAAAGCGCTCTAAGTTGGAATTTTTGGTTAACATAAAATTTTTAAAGAGTCCTTTTGCCTATTGCGGTTAATTTTGTAAGCGAATCATTCCCTCTCTTCTACTCAAATCTCCAAATAAGACTGAGAGCCACCCCTTGTTAACAAAGCATATGTTAAGTTTTACTTTGGCTATAAAAAACTAATTAGAAAATAAGTCTGGTAGGCCTATAGACAACTGACGAAACCTACTGGCTACAAGAGGTACTCATCCAAAAGTACGCACAATTTTCAAAATGTTTGCATTGCATTTTGAATTTTCAAAATGCGCTCATTACCTCTTAGATACCTAGATGGCTTTTAGGAAAGGAATGAAGAAAATGTACTTTATTGTGTCTGGCGGGACGTTTCATGAGTTTTCCTGTTAACCACTAAAATAAATAAAATGACGCGACAGTGCTATGCAAAGACCACAAGCTTATAAGCATTTCCACAACAAAGGAAAAGACAATGTTAACAATTGCAGGGCTACCACTGATGAAGATGTGGAAAGAGTCAAAGAAAATATACTTTGTGCTTTCACTTACGGCTTCATATGAATAAAGGGAAAATTTTCGATAAATTCCAAGAATTTTGCTTGTCCAATCAAAGATTCGAAGAAGCAATAAAGTCCCGACAAGTGTTGGAATAAGCACTGAAGGATTGCTTCCTTGTAGAAGAGATTCGATTGGAAGTTTAGAAAGCCGTAAAACTATTTTTTGTAAATACTTTTGTTCGTTAATATGATTTTTTTCAATAAGTATCTGAAAGCTCATAATCGAACCTCCATTGGCGATTCAATGATGTTAGGTTTTTGTAAATGGGCTGAGAAGCAAACTTTAAATGTCACAGTATGAAAACATATTTTTTGGGATCCCTTTCAAACTTAACCGAAATACATCAAGTACAAGAATACAGGAACATTTTAAACATTGGAAATTCATCTCTGCGATTCGTAACTGCCGGACAGATGAATAGCACAAATCCAAATCGATCCGGAATCTTGTATGATCAACTTTTATGTATGTAGATTGCTATAGTTTATCATCGGAAAAACAAACCTCCACTAATTGCTTCGCAATATGCATCATCAGGTGAATGCAATTTGTCGATTTGTTCGATTTATTTATAAAGTATAGCAAACTCTTTTCGCTTAATGATATTTTAATGTTTAAAACTATATGTGTTCGCTGCAAATGATATGCACATGCCTCGAATACATAAAATAACAAATTGAAACCAATTTTTTTCAACCAGTTAATCATTGAAAAAAAACAACATATCCTCTCCTCAGGGAAGCGCTTGCAAAAAAAAGTTTATTTCTTTAAAAACTGTGCGGAGTAGAAATTTAATAATAACTCATTCAACACTGTATGGCACTATGTGATTTTCGCCGTTGTTTGCTTTTCTGTTAACAAGATTTTCTTTGTTGGTAAACGTTGAATTTTTCTATCTGCTAACACGAGCTACCGACGAATGGAGGAATATTAATTTTGTAACTTTGCTTGTAGCAACAAGAAAAATGCTTCCATAATTTCATAAGAAGAGCGCGGCCTCCTGCATATACTGCAAAACGATCGTCCGGATACATAAAAACTGATTACTCTGCCGGGATTTTACAATTTTTTGAAAGTGCGCGTAAGCAGAATGTCTCACTAGTTGCCGTCTTTAATTGATTTATTGAATTTTTGCCTTCTTTTGCAAGTCAGAAAACAGATGATTTAATAAGTTGAGTAAAATTTATTGAATTCTGTACGGGTGCCGCTCCGTTGTCGTACGACCACGGAGAGAGAGATCTCTAAACCGTTTCTAATAAAAATTAAACTGGAGGTTAGATACATTTATGTTGCAGTTAACGGAAAATCTATTTCACGACATCCAGTTACACTCTCACTAATATTTAAATTTAACTAAAAGATTTCTTCCAGTTACTTGCCAGTCCTAGCCGCCAAAATGTTCCATAAAAATAATCATATGGTTAATAGGGCAAAACAAGAAAAATTGTTGTGAATGTTTTAGTTGAAAATCAACCTTTAATCGTTAATTTTTTCTATCTCTCTATTTCTTAGTAAATCATACACGCATCAAATAGAAATGGGCACAGGAATGGAAGAATATATAATAATAGAAACAAGAATAGAAGTGGCAACGAGAACAGCGATATGGACCTTCTTCTTTAAATCAGTACTCGGGTTAGTGGGAAAGAAAGAGATCGCAAACGTTAGCTGAGAGCTATTTACAGACCAGTATTAAAGGGGTTGACTTTCTGCTATTATCAGTTAGTGCTTGCCCCTAACATGGAAAGAAATCATAGTCGAAAAAAGATAAGAAGTGGAATTAGTTGCTTACTTGTAGAAATTACTGTCATGATATCAATTCGTTTCTCTTGCTTAGGGCATGCAAATGCCAGCAGCTTTCAAAATCACTGCACAGTCTGTACTTTTGCATTTTCAAACAGAAAAAAACTGTAAGCAACTCATGACTTAACACAATCAAGCTTAACATTTGACAGTTTTTGTATCAATCAACCCTAAAGGAAGTGAAAATAATTTAAAGTTCTTTTCTAGCATATATATAATTAATAATAATCGTGATCGGATTATTGAGAAAACAAAATGAATAGAATTCTCCCACAGATTGTTTGCCAAGATAAAGTACTGTTTTGTTTTGGTGTTCTTTCGATAAACATGAGCATTTGTAATTCGTATTCGATGGTGAAACATAATGTAATATAGACATAAAATATGCATTGTATAAACATATTTAATTAACTTTTATTAAATTACTAAATATATTTTTTATTAGTTGGATAATTACATTAATGAACGCTGTAAGCCGTTTTGATCAAACAAAAGCACATCTGTGCAAAGAGTTAGAGCACTCATGCTCGTATATGTTATACAAATAACTCATATCCGTTAATTAACATATTTCTGTGTTTCATTATATTTTATACATAACTAGCCAGTAGCATTCCGTGCTGGACGCATTTTACTGTTTTTTCTACATCAGTAGTCAGTTTCTTGCAATCGAGGGCACATTTTCCGAAAGGGGCCAATCATGTTTCCTCCATTATCGAGCAGTAAGTAACATACAAAGAGTAGTGGTGCAAAGTTTGTTCCCTACGCTTTACAAATATTGTTGCTTCCAACAAATTGTTGAAGCACAAATAGTTGAAAAAATTTTGATACACACATACATATCACCCAAGTCATATTTAAGCTTAGATTCTCTTTTATGGCTCTGTTAAGCTTACTGCGGCCTATGCCCCTTGCAGGTCTGAGGAATAGGGCAATTAATTCATAGATTACTTCATGCCCGAAAGCTTTGCTTTATATTCTACAATGTATTGCTCCCTATTACTTTAGGTAGACAATGGTTTTTTATATAGATAAAGTTCTGACCATATATTCACACAACCTGAAGCACAAGTTTGTTATGTATAGTATAGTTGGACTATTCATGGGTTCCCGGGAAACCTTTTTAATAAATCAATATACCTCACGATAAAAGTGGAGACGATTGCATGAAAAATACTAGATTTCACACTGTTTATTATCCCTAATGACAAATTTGACGACTGTCGATTTTGCAGTCAGATATTTGCCTTTTCGTAGCATAGTACGGTTTAAACAACAGTTATTTATTCTCGCGTATCTGTTACGGCTGCCTCTACGTATCGAAATGTTTCGTTTACATGTGCTGTCCAGCCAGTGTAGAATTTACACACTTTATTATGCACTTCCATGTTTACGATTCAAGGGCGAATTAAAATTTTGATGCATGCGGATGATATTGCGAAAATGATGGAACCATTGCAAAGGATAATTAAGAAATCTATTACTATTATACAATAAGTTATATCTCAAAATTTCTGTTATATAATATTATTATTATTGCAATTAATATAGCGAGAGAAGTGAACTTTAAAGCTAAAATCTTAAAGCTCTATCATCTAAGGCTATCGGCTTTGTTCAATACTCAAACGCACTAGAGGTTTGAAACCACGATCATTGAGTTATTAGTCGAGATCTTTTATCTGCTTGGCCACTCAGGCGGATGTTGAACTGACTAACAAGTCAAGCAGAAAATTTTATTAAGAGCGGGTAGCCCAGGGACGATAGAAGTAACTCGCCTCCTTCTTTACTAAAATTTCAAGCTAAAGTATTATTGTATGGAATTTTAAAAAACTACTATTGCGCGACACAACAATTTCAAATAACATCCATTTGAAAATTAGATACACGCAGTAAGAATGAACTTGCAGGTGAAAAACAATAAACATTTATAGCAACGCCCTGCACTTATGGTGCGCATCCGATATTCGTCCCATAGGAAAATATAGTTTTCTATTGTTCTTGTTCATTTTCTCTACACAATCAACATGCGTTGTTCGTATTGAAACATAAGTTGCAACATATATGCATGAAAAAAAAAAAAAAAATTAACGTATAGATTGTTCCCTTGTTTCTTCTCCGGGCGCCAATACAACGTAAAAATATATTAAGCTTGTCGTAGAGTATGAAACACTCAGAAAGCTCTGCTACCATTTCTCAATCGGAAAAATCTTTTACGAGGCTTTTACCCCTCTAGTTATATCCGTTTCTTTTTCTCGCTTCTTCTTTCTCTATTTTTTGTATTCAACTCCTTCAATGCCCAGCAATTCGTAAGCTGCAATGTCAGGTACAACAAGTTGATGAAAACCATCTACTGTCATAGATGCCTATGTTTGTTTCCGCTTTATATTTTGCATCTATTCGGTGAGTGTTGCGAATTCGCCCTTCCTACATAGTGCTTAAGCGTAAGTGACAGAAAAATGTACAAAAATATATTCCACAAAACAATTTCATTTGTTTATCCTACATGAGCGATTTTAATATTTATGCTTTTGTTTTGTTGTCATAACATGTTTCAATTTGCTTTTTTCTGTATAAACTTTTAGGGAGTACCCACGAGTATATTCTGCTGAGTACATATATACACATCAACGATTATAATCACATATGGCAATGCGTATAGATGGTAAACGAATGCATAGACATGTCAAGGGAGAACAAAAACAAAAATTCGAACAAGTCAAAACGTTGGATATGTTTGAAGGCGAACACAAGAGTTCCAGCTGTGGAAGGTACTCTTTATTTGTGTGAGCGCGACTAGTGTACCCTACGCCTGTCGAGCTTTTACAATTCGAAATAATAACTTCTCTAAGATGGTACAAATGTATTGAAATTCTCGGCTCTGCCCTGAAATTGATTTTACTTTCTTTCCAACTATTCGAACTCATTTCTAGATCCGATGAGTACGAATGGACTGAGACTCATCATAAGGCTTTTCAATTTATTTTGTCATTGTTATGGGTTTTAATATCTAACTGAAAGATCTTAAACTAATCGGCTTTGTATTGCAAATGGAATGACAAAATTAATATACTCAATAGTTTGGACGATTGGTATGAAATAACAATTAAAAAAAGACCGCATATGTGAAAAATTTTTAGAATATTTTAGAAATTATTTTTGGACTAATATTGACAATTGCTTTGTTGTTTACATTTTTCTTTTTTGCCTTTAAATACGATAACAATTTATTTTGTTAACCATTTCATCACCAGCATGTGACAGTAGTAATGAGAACACTCAAGTAAAGTCAGTTTCAGATTTAACGTACTCATCGCCAAAACGCTGGTGACACGTATGTATTGAATTTTCCTATTCCAGATCAGGAGAGATGTACTAAATTGATGAAGGAATGCTTTAAATGAAAAGCTAAGCAAATAGGAAAAACGAACGATAATCGCCAATAATACAATTTTTGATGCACTTTAAATCCATGTAGATGATATGGAATATTCGCTCTAAGCTCAATATAAAATAATAATTGAATTTGTTTTAGTTTTTATTTGGAATATTTGCTTATTGGTTTTCGTTTATAAATATTTGCAGAATGTTAGTTATATTTGATAAATAAATATTGCTCAACATTGCTAATGTGTTTTGTACACAGTCTCATGTGCTCGTGACATATGTCGCCTGCAAATGTCCGCATAAGTATATAAAGCATTGCAAAAAAAAAACGGCGAACGTAGTAATTACCGCATAAAAATCGAAATTTTCATAAAATCTGGATAATATCGAAATTTGGCATTACACGATTAAAGAAACCAACAAAGTCAATCGATTTTAAATTAAAAGCTATTCGGCACACTTTTTGCACTCACCAAAGTGGCCTTCAGAGACCCTACAAAGTAATGTATTCTTGGTTATATCAAATTTTGAACCGATACTCACCCGTCTGCCTATCCGTCTGAATAACGCCTGCCACCGGGCTACAAGTTAAGATACCAAAAATCTTCAAATTTGGCAAAAATATGGGAAATTCTTGAGCTTAGTTCGGTTTTAAAAGTATGCCCGATCGGCTAGAGGACACGCCTATAGTATTCCAGAGAAAATTTTATAATTGAACTGTTTTCTCCGGAAGCCAGTTGCGAATCCTAAAATCTTGCAACGCCTTAAAAATCGTAAGAGGCGCTCGACAAAAAGTGTATGTATCCATGATTACGAAAACTTCATCGCTCAATACGCAGGTCAGGGGAAATGTAATTGTTAACGAATTATGTACTGATAAGAGAAAGAAAGTATGTGTAGTGGTGTGATTGATGTTCATTTGTATTTCATTGTAAATTCTTAAGGCTGAACTAAAATAACAAAAAGGAATATAGCTCAAACATTACTTGTCCCTTGTACAAAGCCATTCCCTACAATTTACGATCAGAAAAAATTGATTTCTGTATCGTAAAAGTATATGTCTTTGTGCTTCGTTTTTTATACCCCATACAACTTGTGGGAGAAGGATTTATTAAGTTTGTGTGAGATAAATCCACACTTTATCTAAACTTGTCTGTCCGTCTGTCCGTCTATCTGTCTGGCTGAAAAGTCGTTGTAATCAATCCCACTATAGTATTTTTGCTTACTCAAGAATTCTGCTCATGACATTTCACAATTGCCGTACACCTAAATCTCTAGGGAGAATATAGTCTTGAGTGCATAAAATCGAATCGATAAAAATTCTGAAGTCGTTTCTAAAAATTAATCTCAACTACTTTCGCAAAGCCAAAAAACCTTTGCTTTTGTTGTGTACTTTAAAGAAGACGAAATAAATTTGGAAGAACAATGTTCGTTCTTGTTGTTGTTGTTGCTGTTTGTATTATAACATTTAAAAAGTTTTTCTACTTTTCGATCACAGACAGTCCCAATTAAGGGACTTATGAAAACTCTGCTATATACATCTCTTGCAAATGCATTGACCGATTTAGTACAAGTAAAGCTTCAATGTATAAGTCAAACAATGCGTAGAAATTTGAATTTATGATTTTCAATCACTCATACCGCTTAACTAACACAAGTCTTGCTGTGAAAGTGGTTTCAATTGCTACGGAAGAAATGAAGTGAGAAAATAAGAAAATAATGAAAATCTGAATATTCCAAAAGGCGTTTACTTAATGACTCTAATTTTAATCACTGCTTTCGCTAAAGGGCATTCATTTACATACTCTGGATAAGAGAATTCAAGCTGGTATGAGAATACGTGATTTGTGTCTACATACAAGTACACGAGCACGAGCGAGCTTTGCGTTCATGGCTTCGTTACGTTTTAATAGCAAAATTAACGTTTCTGTGATTTTCATGAATTTCAATTGCAGCAAAATAGCTCAAACAGTACGGTACGTATGTTTTGTGACTTCAGGAAACCTCCAACCATGCGTACCGTAACAATATAAGCAAAAGAATAATTATTTGTAGCTCTTTTTTCTTTTCTTTTCTTCCCTTTTTTTTTTTTTTTTTTTGCATACACAAATAGTTTTACCTTAAATTCATTTCTCTACTTAAGTATTGCCAGCTTAAATAAGCCAGAATTTATCATAGCATTTGCTAAAATACGCATCTAACGGTATGCGATAATAACATCTAGAGAAAAGTCAGAAGTAAATATTCCTCTCGCAGTGCATACTTAATTCTTTGATTTCAATCTGTTGCGTATATTAAATTGCCTTAGGCAAAATGTGCACTGCGAATGTGTTTAACATATTAACAGAGATTTCGTAGAAAATTTTTTCACTCGCTTTGCTAAAATATTCAACATATTATAATACATTTTAACATATTATAATACATTTTTAAGGAATGGTTTTTTTAATACAACGTTTCATCTTTTGTGATTGCGGTAAGTTGGGAATTCGTTACAAATAAAATGAATATATTATTAGACTTGAAAAGAATAATGTTAAAAGTTTGTAAAAGGATGAAAAGTTTCTTGCATACGGCCTTAGTAAGCACACATATACGGATCATTCTTCCATTTTTACTAATCGAGGTTACAGTTTGGAGGGTTGGACTTTTAATATATTATTAATACTATATGTCGGCCAAATCAGTAGCCGATCTTTGAAATTGATATTAAAAGTTGAACTATTCTTACCGAAACTATATATGTCCATAATTATGCTTCGCTCAATTATCGTGAGAGTAATTTATATTTTTATATCCTATACCAGTTGTTGCATAAGGATGTATTAAATTTGTATATAATGCCCAAAACGGCCCCAGAGGGACAAGCCCTTTATTATACTGAGCAAAGCAAAAAGTGAAAATTTTCATTAGGTTATTACTTTCCGAGTCAATTTCTGAATCGATCTAAGCTTATCTCTCCGTCCGCCCGCCTTGTTTTCTTGTTTTCAACCTATAGGTAGTAATTTTGGATATATTTTGTACTGATGCAAACACTGACGTGTTTTGACCGAAAGACGGACGCTTTGAATGTGGTTCGGATCGGGCCACTTTTATCAACGACTTCGCATATAAGGCTTTACTTTCCAAAGTCATTATATGAATCAGGGTATTTAATGATAGGCCGCGGGCCAATATAGTGTTTATATACTTTCCAATACATAACATGTGATTCCTTTTTATTATAATCAACAAGTCTCCCGATAGAGATAAATAAGGAAAGTGCATTCCCTTTAAGTGAATTTGTAATATTCTCTAACTTAACTAAACTTATTGTCTATTAATTTACTGATATCTGCTGCCTGTGGCAAATCATTGATAATAATTTCGGAATTTTTTTAGCTGTCAATGTCGATACAATATTTTTTTGGTGAACATCAGCCAAGAATTCGATTTACTTTAGAATTGTCAGATGGAATTATAGTTGACTTATATAGCGTAAGTAAATTTTTCCGCTATAAATAAGACAATTTTTATAAAACTAAATCAATAAATGAGAATGGAATAAAGAAAGATGAAAAAAATTAAAACAAGAAAAGAAAAAAAATAGAAAAAAGCACACACAAGTGTATCTGCAAGTGACGTATGTGAAAAGCTAAATGAACATAAAGTTAGACATATAGAGGCTAAGCTTTTCCTAAGCATTCGAAAACATGCAAAATTTGGCAACTGATAAGCCACAGAAGACAATATAAGTTACATAATAAATACTGCTCTTGTAAGCCATGACTTTGTTTTACATTTTCTATAACAAACTCGCTGGCAACATTCTATTGATTTGATAAAAAATGAAATGAAATGAATAAAAAAAAGAAGATTTTATGTTGCTTAGTGGGATCAGTAAAAAATAAGGTCGAAAGAGTCTATTAAATAACCTATAAAGCGCAAGTTATTGAAAAGGAAACAGTTTGTATTCTCGTTAATCAGTTAGCCTGAGTACGTGTATAACGAAATGACAAAATGATAAAAATATTTTCTAAAATACGTTATTATGATAAACACACATTTGCAATGACAATACTGTATAGGAAAATACTACAAGGGCGGATCGAGATGCATATGCTCGTTGCAGACAGTTAATTGGATGAGTGGGATATATGATAATATTTGAAAGAGAAGATTCTATTTTGGGCCAAAAAAAGCCAAATATTTTTTAATGAATAAGATTTAAATTGACTTATCGAATTTCTCTTACGATATTAAGGACGCAATGTTATTTAAGGAAAATTCGAATGAGAAGAATGAAAATTGTTGGATTTATACTGAGTGGTAGTAAGTCTATCACTCTCATTTTTGATACCCGACCTTCCTCGAAACGTTTGCCCAATAAAAACATAACACTAGACTGCGACCGCCAACCCCCTATTATTATCCCTCTCCCGTGTTCTTTCCCACAGTCAAATGTTACACGAATGGGGAATGTACTCTGAGCGATTGGTCATACTAAAAAAAAAAGAAGTGAATTTTAAGCATTTGAAATACCTGCAAAGTGCAACATGCATTACTAGATCTGCTACCAACATAAAAAAGTGGACTCTGCCCAATTACAGATTTCCTTTCATGTTGAGAAATCACCTGGTAATGACTTATGGCCTTTTGACCTTTATAAATCGTTTAAATTTTGAGCGTTGCTCAGTGATGATTTCATTGCACTGGAAGAGGCAGCAATGTTACCAACTACGCAGCTGGAGCATGCATGTGAAACGATAATTTCGCATTACGCTCACTATCAATGTATCGCTCTTTTTCTTCCTTCTTATATATAAACAATCACGCAGGAGATATCGCCTGTAAGTGGAACAAGGTGACGTTCAGAAAAAAGTGAGGGAGAATAAAGATATAGGAAGTAGATAATAGTAGAGATAGTAGTGAAGCTGTACCAAATTATTATATTACTTTCATAGACCTTTACTACGAAAGCAAACGATTGTTAGGGACGGTATGGCATTAGTCAATTACTGAAAATCGATCAAAACTTATTCACCTTCTCTATGTACATTTCTCAAAAACATTAAAAACCTTAAAAGCTAATGACAAGAATTTTGGGTTTCGATATGTCTATGTGTGCGTATATTTGCATAACAGTGACGAACTTTTACCGATATTTCTCATTAGCATATTTAAAATAGTTATGATAAAGATTTTTTCGAACCAGGCATCCGAGGCTGTCAGAATATATATTTTCCAAAATTGTTTACAACATGCAAAGGGAAGCTCCAAAGACCCTATAGAGTATTGTTTAGTAAGCATTTATTAGCATTAAACTCCGGAACAATCTAGACATGCCTGCTCCCTCTGTGTGTATCTGGGTGTATACTTTCGCTGATCATTCTCCCGGTCCTAGAAGCTAATGTATCGAGTCGGAATTTGCAATTTGCAAATTGGAAATTTGTTTAAGAACAACGACCGTTTATATTGAAAATAGGCCAAATCGGTCAAAGAACGTATACAAAGCACGTCTTTAATTAGGAACACCCCTGTGTCCGAAAGGAGAATAGATCAGTTCTTTTGCACATAAGTCCAAAAATTTCGTCATATTTTCTACATGTGGTCGTGTAATATCGGGAAAATGGGCCGCACCCACTTTATTTTATAGAACATTGAAATAAAATTTTTTTTTTTTTTTTTTGTTATAAGAGAAAGGAAAACGTGAGTATAACAGCTTCGACCATATCTGCATGTACTGCACTTGTTTTCATATTTGTTTTAATGTGTTCTCTTTATTTTGCCGAAGAGCTGGCTTTTTAATTTTTTTTTTGTTTTTCTCATACAAGTTACAGTTGGGATTGTTACAGTAATGCAGTAGTAATATGCAGAGTAAAATGTGAGTAATAATTTTTTACGGTTCTTTTTTAATGTTGACGATTTTTTTCATTATCTTGCCGCCAACACTCCTTAGACCATGAGCAACGTGTTGGATGTTACCTGTTTATGTCCAGTATGAACAAAGTTTTAATTAAGAAAAATTAACGAAATGTGTTTATTTAAACAACTGTGACATAACGTGTCATGCTACACCACAATACAAACTTAATTAAAAATACACACCTAGTCAATTAGCTTGGTCGTGAATATGACAAGATGTTACATGTATACTAGTGTTACTTTCTTGTTTATAGCAGCTAGATGGGCATAAAGTTATTGTTGCATATACGTGTATACATAATGTAAGCGCAGAATGAGACTTTAAGCCGATTTATTTATATTAATTTCCTGTACATCTATTGTCGGAATTTGCAAAGTCATAAAAACTAGCCAAAAAACATATATGTTTTCAGATGTTTGGAAGTAAGCAGTAAGGTTTGCAAAGACTTTAAATTCGTTCATAAATTCTTTCATGTATACAGAAAATTTCATTTCTTTCAAAAGAAAAGTTTTCAAACATTACTTACGTATGCAAGAATTGCCTAACTATTTTAAAGAACTTTAAACATCTATATGAAGTTTGCTACTTTGATCGCGAGCATGTATCAGAATTAGTTTTAAAAGTCGCAGGCGCTTAATTCGATATGTCGCCTGTAGCCGTAATCAGTGCTTTAACTTTCATCTTCTTTGCTTTATATCCATGTCGAAAAACGATATTTCGATTCTATTTGAATTGTTAACGGAAGGCGACAATTGCGAATTAAATCATTATAGCTTTCAAAAAATTAATTATCTATAGCGACATTATCCGAAACGTCCATAAAACGCATTATATTGAAAGCTGAGTAGCCTTGAAAAAAATTTTCTTTTTTGAAATTTGATGCTGAAGTACTTTAGGTACGCTTTAAAGAATAGAATCGATTAACTTATATGCTTATTCATAACGTTAGAGTACCGAGCATGTCAAGCTAAATCATCTAAACATTTGACTTTTAAAGAAGGACTTACAAAATATTGAAAGTTTTAAGAAACTTTTAATTGCAACAAGTCAAAACCTTAGAGTATGGCAAGGCCAACCTTTAAATACTCTACATTACTTGACTCAATTTTGATGTCAAGTCAATATATTGGACAAATTTCCATCACAGAGAATTCAAAAAGAAACATTTTTGCCATACGATTCAGTTTTCGCAAGAACTGCCGTATGGAAGGGAGCTCAAACGATTTCCCCATCTGATCCAAATTTTCATACATTATTCCACTTGTAATACACGGATATATTAAGCTTGTGCAGATGTATACAACACCCAGATAGAGTTTAGGTTGATCCATCTCTTATTATATCAGTCTAAGCTTATCTGTGCATTCGTTTGTCTTCTTTTTTTTTATCTCCAACCAACAGGTCGTAATTGTTGAGATATTTTGATGAAATTTGGTACACATATCATCACCATTTCGACCACTTCTCACATAACATATTGTTTTCAAAAGCCGTTATAGGTATAGGGTGCTGCAGAGTATTTGATGGCGGACCATTTCTCATTATGGTGTTCTCACTTATTCATATTAATTGCCGAAATACCATTACTTAGTGATTTCTGTTGAGGAATTTTGAAAATTGCAAACCTTTCAAACCGGAGCGTTATATGGGAGATAGTCAAAAAAGCCATCCAACTCAGTTTCAATAGAGTCCATCCTTGGACTGGAATATATCAGTCTACCAAATTTCATCAAAGAATCATTTTCTTAACGCTATGAAAGTCATCTTTGTGATACGAATTCCTTGTGGATAAACCCATATGAAAATTGTTTTCAGCATATGAAAAATTGTCGATGCATTATATGTATAGAAAAAGAAAAAATTCCTAAACAAAAATTAAATAAAATTTAAAGCATATGTTATCCTTAAAAAATATTTTCACATACAATTACATACCTCTCGAACAACTTAAGTAAACGATTTTAATTTTGAAAAACTTTTACAAATATAAACATTTTTATAACATAAACATAAATACATATAAGCGAACGGATGCAAGATAAATAGAAAATAAAAATGCATTACAACTTTATTTTGACATTACGTGCACATATGTATTATTAATAATTATTCTTTTTTTAAAATAGTTTTATTACACAAAAACCGAATTATACATATACAACCGCATGTGAGCATGCATGTTATTATCTACAGCGTTCGTCGGTTGCTGGGTCAGTCTGTCTGGCAAAGGCCATTATGACAAGAGTATATATAAATGAGATAATACACAAAAATTCTCATTCCAAGTAATACCTTAACTGTATCTACACATGAACGGTAGAAAATAAGATCATCCCGTCCCTGGACACCTTTTTACTTTACTTCATTTTTACATATTTGTTGTTGTCGTCTCAGATTATTTGTGTTGAAATAGCAAAATCAACCGGCAAAAAGTAGAACGGATATCGTTTTGCTTTATGCATTCTGCAAGATTTTGTATAAATATAAGTACTTACGTGTGCAAGCGAGTGAATATGAAGTGAGCATTCTCTTCTCTGTCTAGTCACACAAAAATATATTCTATATTGTACGGTTAACAATTTGTTTTCGTTTTTCTTCTTGCATTTTTTGACGTCATACATAAAATGCATGACCTCGCCTGGTATGGCATTTTGCCAAAATATCGAGAGAGTAAATTTCATAATAAGTTTTATCTAAAGTACTTCAGTAAAGACAGCAGCAGAGGCAATAGTAACAACGAATTGTTTGAAGTTATAACTCGATTCCAAAATTCAACTTTAACTTTAAATTAAACCCAAAACTTTTATGATTGTTTCGCTCGTTCTTTCTTCAATTTTTTTTGTTTTTTTTTCCTTTTTGTTTCCTTCTTTTCCTTTCTCATAACATAAACTTTCAAGGACAGTTATTTGCATTTTCTATACAATTTCATGAAAATAAGAGAAAGAAGGAAAAAAAAAAAAAGGTTATGTAAAATAAAAAACTGCTGATATTTTGAGGTCAGTATCGTAGTTTTTGTCGGTGGCAAATTTCTCAACGCAATAAAATTTCGTTTCCTTTTCCTTTGGCTTACTTGCTTTAAATATTCATGTAACTTTTCTACTTTTTTTTGTTATTCTATACTTAACCACACGCTATGGGAAGATTTGATTGCATTTGTCTTACGAATTCTATTGCTTGAATGCATCTTCGATATGATAGCATTAGATGATACTTGTCCTTGTCCAAGCATGTAAAAATCTATTATTTAAAAATGCTTCCTTTTACGATACACCGCCACAAACATACACATACAGATGTATATATACATACAAACATATATATATATATATATATACAGTTATGTTATTTGATTTCATTTGTTCTTTTGTTGACTTGATTACATTATTTGTAGATTTTCTTGTTTATTATGCTCATCATCGATGCCGGGTATATTCATTTCCTTAAAACGTTTGCAACGCCCAGAAGTATATTCGGTAGGCTATCTAAAGAATATATGTTCTTGATCAACATCAAATCCTAAACCGGTTTAACCATGTTCGCCTGTCACACAGGAATTGGAAGGTTTTGCCCGCAGTTTACCATTAAAATTGAGCCATGCCGGTCAAAGGACAATATCACCTTACAACATAACCCGAGACCATCATTTCTTTCAAAAAAAAAAAGTTTGGTTGTTGGTCGTTGCTTAAAAACAACACCAGATACATTGAAAAAGATTCGTCCCCTTCTCCCTACCAAATATTACAGAGAATGGAAATTTAGTGTTCTCGTCTTTTTTAGCCCTGGGTATACAATGTTCGTCCCGGGCCGAATATAATTTTCTTAGTTGTTTTTATATGTTTCTTTATTGTTTAAATGTATTTTTTATAAATTTTGCTCTTTACTGAAATGAAAAAAGAAAACAAAAACTATAAACTAATGAAACATTAGAAACAAAGCCTTTACTGATGTATTTAATCTTTTCTATTCTATTCTTCACTTAGTTATTACTGACGTTTGATTTGATACACTAAAGTTGTGGTCAAGACAATTAATTTCGCTTTTCTCTTTCTATTCGTTTCCCTTTGTCTACTCGAACTTAATCTGTACATAATAGAAAGTATGCAAGTGAATGAAAGCTTATACTGTAATGACTTTATAAGATGTTGAGAGAATAAAATTTTTGCCTATAATATTCAAATTAAGCAATATTCAAAAATTTAACAATAAATTCAAAATCACTTATGGCAGACAACCAGCTAGAACAATACTGCAAACCACTGTATAAACGGATGTGCTGCATCCTTGTAAACTTTTTGAAAAAGTATGCTGTGCGATTAAGTTTGGTAAATAATTTCATGCAAAATATTCTATTATTTAAAACTTTTCGGCATAAAGTTCATAACACGAAGAAGAAGAAGAAGACGACGAAATCTTAACGAATTTTTTAGAACAATATTTTTCTAATATAAGTAAAAACATTAAACTAAAATGTTCTTAAATTTTTAAAATATATTATAAAAAATGTTTAGCAAATGCAATAAGAAAGAAAAAGTTTCGTTTCGCTTTAAGACGAATATTAAATTTTCATTACTTCAATAGGCATAAAATTTTTTGTAGAAGTTTCAATTGATAGAAGGCATTTTTCTCGGTTGTTCTAGGGCTGCGTTATTAATGCAATAGCATTATCGATGAAATCGTCTGAAGATTTCGTGGGTCAAATTCTCTATCAATACATTAACGAACAGCTACTAGCGAGGGCGTTCTCTTCAATAGAGTTTTATTGAAAATATTGCTAATAATAATATAATATATTAAACAATTGGCATATCTATGTTTAAATACAGGCTTTTACATTGTAACCACATTGTATATGTAAAAGCCTGTTTGTCATTCTTTAATTTTCAACTTGAATATATTATAATATATTCCCAACGGACACACGAATAAGCTCAGGCAGAGAATAGCTCAGATAGAAAACAGTTGCTTGTTTAACAGTCCATCGAGCGTTCAGTTTTACTACAATTAAATGCTTATCGAGGTTCTTTTATATCCCGACTATAGACGACCATTCAAGAAAAGCCGTCGACAATTCCTTGATGCAACTGCATTAGAAGATATCTCTCATAATCTTTTAATTGATCTTCACAAGGCAAGTAAACATCGAAACCGCAATAAATCTGACTCGGGCGAAGGGTCATTGCTCTTGAAAACAATGTTAGGAAATGTACACCAACAGATATTATCGCTATCAGTAACAAGATCTTTTATCAAATTCGATGTAGCGTAGCTTTGTAAAAATGAGAAAGTTATTTACCTAAATTGAAAATGGAATAGCTCGTTAATGTAACTTTAGAGAATTTCTGCGCAAATACTGTTGCAGCCAGTCTCTATTACCTTATTGCTCCTTTTGCTTGCAAAGTTTCTTGAGATAGATTGGCAATGTGTGACCGAGAGTTTTCCTGGCTCAATCGCATCCTTTTCTCCGTGGTAACTTTCTACAGTAGAGGATTCGTTAATTTTAACGGTTAAATAGCTCTTAGTATATTATACAAATCCCAGTAACTGATCCTGGTGATATGAACACTCTTTGCACCGTCGCCACTAATGTTATGCTTCTGGCCTACGCAGTGCTTGCTTACATTTCGGATTATTACAGAATATCCATTCTTCATAATGTTTCGCCTTTGCAACACTTTTCGCTTAAGATTCAAGACAAGTTATGGTTCTTGCAAATTACATATAATTCAAAACCTAAAAGCACTACCTCGTGTGTAGCACGTTGACATAAAGAAATTACATTGTCATCGAATACGATATAATACTAACGGCGATGTGTTTTTTAAATGGCGCACATACAACTAATAAAATGATTTCAATCTGTCAGTCAACACGTTTTTTATCAATTTATCTGTGACGTTTACAATGGAAAAATTGATTGAATAAAAAGTTTAAATAAGTTTCATGTTTCAAACAAAATGTTGTGCGCCACATCGCTGAAAAATTAATTGAATACACGGCCGGCTAAAGATGTAGATAACATCCTAACCGAGGGCTGAAAGAATGAGCAGCCAAACGCGGTCAGTTATGCCCATTATCTAATAGCGTCTGTAACTTTCTATTTATAGTGGAAAATCACCATGAAACTTAATACGAAGAAATGCAAATCTTTCGTTCTTTAAAAACGGCAAGACTTCCAAACATGAGCACTTACCTCAAACTTACTACGTGCTTTGAATCGCAAGGCTAACGAATAAACTGCCAAACTACTTTGCCCACAGATCATTCCGTCTAATGCCAATGAAAATTAACTGACTAACTGCGAAATATATGACTTTTATTAAATCGATCTAAGCTTAAGTTTACGCGACTGCCCGCAGGAAATATACGTACACGCTATTTGCTAATAATGTTGAATGCTATTGAAAATGGTTCACTCTCCGTTTAAAATCTTGTTTGTGGTGTAAGGTATTTATATTGTTTTGACGACCGTATTGTACGAGTAGGTCGTTTAAATCAAATTTCTTTTCTTTTTTTTTTAATAATATCTTCGCAATATGGAAATCAGCGACATTTTCTTATCACTCCCCGGACTTATCTTAGATAGCAGAAATTAACGTTCGACCTCAAGCGTAATACAATGTTTCATTGCTTAACTTATGTCTCGGTTTTATCTGGTTAGATAACAATGTTAATTATATCTGGTTACAGTAATTATATGTGGTTAATGTCCCGTCTTT
This sequence comes from Glossina fuscipes, assembly GCF_014805625.2. NCBI lineage: Eukaryota > Metazoa > Arthropoda > Insecta > Diptera > Glossinidae > Glossina > Glossina fuscipes. The sequence goes on along the minus strand of NW_023998421.1, from coordinate 4,330,597 downwards.
ATAGACATATTTATATACACAAATATTGTTTTATAACGTATGAATGTGAATTACAATATCTATAATTAATTTTCATTGAATTATATTATTTTGAGTAAAAATGAACAATAACTAATCGAACTTTAAATCCACCTTCATCTCAACTCATATTTAAAAACGTACGGGAGTACGATTTGTATCGATATGCATAGACAAATTCATAAATACGCGTATGTTTATGAGTAAACATAAATTACGCATAAATAATATTTTCATATTAAGTAATAACAATGAAATTAATTGTTTGCAAAGTTCAGCGATAATTAAAATCCAATTCGAAGAAACTCAAATTTGCGATTGATAACCGCGTAAATGAGTCACCTGTAAGATCGAAATGTATACGTTAGTGTAAATGTCGTATATGCTTTAGGAAACTTGCAGTAATTAATTTTATATAATAAATTTTATTAATATAATTAAAGTATAATAGCCATAACAGGAAATTCATAATTAATTATAACTAACGATTAAACCTTGACAAAAATAAATAAAAAAGTTTTATTCATTTTGAGGGGAAACTTTCACTTGCATATCTGGTAGATATTTAAAAGTTTACTGCAAATAAAAGTCATCAAATATTGTTGAAACTTTTCATGCTTTATAAGCATTTTTCAAAAGCTCAAGAGCCGTGATCGGTAGTTTTAGTGCTGAAAAATAAACGAAAACACACAAAAAACATAGATAAATAATTAAAAATCCATGTGAGACAAAAAATATGTATATGAACTTAACTTAATCTAAACATTTGAAACAATATCTGCCCGTAAGTTATTTGAGAGAGTTTACGAAACTGTTTAAGCATGATTATAATTTTTAATAAATTTATTTCTCCACAAAAAAGCAAAAAGCCAAACAAATAAAAACAATAAAACAAGTATGACTATTGTATGTTTTAGTTAGCTACAAAAATCAAAAATGAAAAACCTGGCAGTGCCAGTGCGAAAAACCAGTGTGAATTTCCAGTGAAAGAAGAAGAAAGAAAGCTTTTAAGTGGGGAAGCGGTTCAAATTCGAATCAATGATGAGCAGATATTCCGCCAACTAGCCAACCGTATCACCAAAACCAGAAGGTATTATTCCAGTTGTCAATGAAGAAACGCAAGTAAACTATTTCTTTTAGCTCTCAATTTTCTCTGGACAATCTATTGAGAGTCGCGGCTTGGTACTTGGAAGAAGCGCAAGTAAAGTATTTCTTTTAACTCTCAATTTTCTCCGTGTAATCTATTGAGAATCGTGGTTTGGTACGTGGATAAAGCGATAAGGTCTTGCTACTAATAGTAATCAATCCAGACAAATAAATTACATCTCGCACATTATCTGCTCATTTCAATCGGTCAGACATTTTATTCAAATATGAGCCCGTTAAAAAAAATTTTTAATATTCTTGGTAATTTTCTTATATAAATTTTTTTTGTTGCAATTTTACTTTTTTTTATACCCACCAACGAAGGATCTGTCTGTTTTCGATAGTCTCTTGACTGCAAAAATGAAGACGTCGACTTTAAGTTTGGTAGAAACATTGCAAGTTTCTTAACGAAGATTGGCCTTGAAAATGGTCTTGGGTTAAATTGCACACAGAGCGCAAACCCGTTGTAAAGCATTAACTGAACGCAACTCCCCTTTTGCTAAACTAAAATATATGGGTTTTTGAAGGTTGAAATTTTCCACATTTACTTTACAAAAAACTCTACTATCTATGTGCAAAAATGGAAAAAATAAGCCATGCCCACATAAAATGACAAGTGATTAAATTCTCCTTTTATATCTGCATAAAAATGTGTTAATTTTGAAACATATATGATGTACACTGTGACTTATTGGAATAATTTTTTCGTAATAATAGCAGTCACTCAGACATGTCCCATCTACGTGCGGTACTGTGACGGCCAGAAAGATATGAGGAATCAAAAGGAGACAAGGAATGGTGTTATGCCTGCACTGACTGACTACAGGCACAAACAAGCATACTGATATTTGAACACGCAAATCACTGACCTGGCGGCAACGATTCTTATCTACTTGGCTAGCCACGTATAGCTTGTATTGGCGAGGTTGAGCCTGCTAACTACATTAACTGAAGAAGCTTTTCGATCTTCCATTTCTGAATTCCCTAAAATTTCATTGGCTTTCGTTTCTTCACTTTTCTTAATGTCTCTCTTTAAATGATACGTTTTTTAATCGTGTTAGTTATCGGATAGAAGATCATTGTATCACATGAAGGGCTGACAGTAAAATACAATTAATAATGTGGAGATGTTATGACGTGTTCCTATTTGGATTTATCGCAGGCAACGTGCTTGGTGAATAGTTATATTTCAACTTGACTAAACCATATCTGTGTGAGTGAAGTGAGTTTAGAATTATAGCTATTTTATGGATGCGGCGTATATTTTAGTATTAGGTACTTTTTACAATGTTTAAAACAGGCTCTATATGCTCGTTTTTGCTGTCCTTTGCCGTCTAAGGACTATTTTGCGACTTTCATTTTATATTGTGGCTTCCCCTGCCTTGCGTTCCACGTATGGATGAATGTTTCATGTTTTAAGTAGAGTTTTACAGGTTACAACTATTGTATTGTAAAATTGTTATATAACGTGTAATACGATGTGATAATCCTTTCGTATATTTACGGTTTCCAAAATCTTTTTTCTCTTTTGTGTGTTTGCAAGTCAAACTTAGCAGAAGTACAAACACTCGTAGAATCTTTGACACGTTTTGTGAATAATATAAATAACATGACAAACCTGTTTGTGGTGCTAGCTGATGTTGCTTGAATATTTCATATGAAATTATTGCCTTCGTTGCTGTGACAGTTGTTGATGATGAAGAACATGCAAGTGTCAGTATCGCTTTTGAGTCCCCTTAGTCACGCACTTTCTCTTTAATATTTATTGAAAAGATTATTGCTGGTTATTGCTATAACTGCACTTAAAAGCTTTTATGTATCGATAAAAATGAAACTGACGAACGAAAAAAATGAAACTGATAGTTCTGAAGTAATGGCTGCAGTTGACTATAGTTGCTTCTTATCACTGATCCCAAATAGCTTCAAGGTTCACATACTCCGCTAAACTTTTATTAATGCGAATGTTTTTGCCCGTTATTGAAGTCGTCAATTTTTCTCGGGTGTGATTTTGATTCGAACATTGATTTTGATTAATTTCTTTATTCTCTTCACATTAATTCCGATTATGTTAAAAGTCGGAAACGGATTTACATCTCTTCTCCTCAAATGGTATGTTGTTACTTTTTCACTTTTTGTTGTTTTTGTTCGCTTTCGTCTTGGTTGATGATTTTCACTAATGGTTGTGCTTGAAATATTCGCTTTAACGACAGCCTTTGATAATCTCAGTTGATTGATTTTCTTTCTTTTTATTATGTTTTTATATAACTGCGTCTGTAGTTAGAGACGCTGCTAACATTGTTACCACTATTGCCGCTATTATCCCTACCATTATAATATTACTATACTTTTTTGCTATGACCGCTTGAACAGCGTTCTTCAAATACTATAATTATCGTCTTATGTTTTTTTTAAGGCTTAAGTTACCTTCGAAGCCTGCATAGTTTAATTCAAGCTATAGTGCTGTCTCCTTATAAGGGGTGCAAGACCATCTTCCTTCCCTCCTTTCCTCTATGGTCCCACAGATTTTTCTTGTCGTTATTCGTTGGACGTTCGTCGACAGTCCCTGAGACGGCAGTTGGACGTTGTGCTTAATCTTTTAAAGCAGCATAATTGATTTGATGGAAACCCGACTTACCATATTGCTTCTGTCATATTGCTATGCATCTTTGGGGTTTGTGTGGAAAACAACCGATGATTTTGATGATGGCTAAATCGTTTTAAATCAATTTGAAATCGTTGCACTCTGAGCTTTACCAAATACATGTGAACAACTAGCCGTGACAAGCAGCTTGACTTTTTCGCTAAAATATTATTCTCCAAATCGCTTGTTATAGGGTACACAGCTTATAACATGATCTAAAGAATATAAGTGTAACAATAATTTTTAAACGAATGAATGTTTCTCTTTAAAATATTGCCACCACATCCTAAAGATGGACAAAAAATGTGAACACTTAATGAAGCATAACAGCATGATATGTACATAATAGCGATAAAAATAAAATACTTTAAAGCCGTTTGCGTTTATAGCTACAAAAAAAAAAAAAAAAAAAAAAAAATTAATATATATCTCTTTTTTTAAAAATTGCCACCGATTGCCAGCAATTGCAGTTTTAAAGGATTAATTTTGGGTTATTATTCAATTAAAGCAATTTTTACGAGAAGAGGGAGACGACTTGAACACAACGAGTGAATTAAACCATTCATGAATCTGTACTATGAATATAATCAGCCGGACATATATATTTATATTTATATATATATATATATATATATATATATATATATATATATGGATTATGAAGCATTTATAAGGCACGTAGAGAGTTATCAACACTTAATAGTTGTTTTTTTTTTTTTTCTTTTTCTGAAAAAAAGTTTCTTTCACAATTTTGTTTTTTCAACTTTTTATATAAAAAATTCAATGCATTACAGTTAATTAAGTCGTCTTTCAACGCTTCTATAAAATGATGTCAGCATATAATATACGCAACAGTGCAAATTGTCTCGTGCAAGTTATAGCGATATGCCTTTCATCTTCTCGCTCTCCCATACCCATGTTCATTGCATATCCATCCTGCTTATTTGTTCAATGAAAAACTTTTAGAGAGTTATCACAGACAACGCAAGAATGAAAATCATATTTCGACTGAAAAACTTTCAATAATAACACTCATGTATGCAGACGTACATACACTTGAATACAATATGTAACAATAATGAAAAATTTATTAATAATAATCAGGAGAGAAAAAAACATACGTAGCAGTATTACAACAGTAACATAGTCATTAAATTACTCCTTCATTATAATACATATTCTATTATTCATCACACGCTATACACATTCAAGCCATAGCCATCTGAGTGTTTTATATTCATTAACTTTAAAGTGAATTTATTTTATTTTATCGGATATAACATTAAGGAAAACATAATAGGGAGCTATCCCATGCTAGACTTTCGTAACTAGTCAACGAATTCGTCGTCCGTTATTTTATAATTCTGTATAGTTCTTTGTACACAGAGGCTTACATGCTACAACCTGTTTACAAAAATAGAAAGCGCCCATCCTTCTATATTTCCAAGAGGTGAAAAAGGTTTGATGTTATCCTTCTTAATGATACATTTTTATAACTGCCTATGAAGGACGAGAGCATAAGCAATTTATTATTCCATATTTAACGCCCAAACATATGTATTATCGGACCACAATAAGTTCGTAGGTTCTTAAGAACTTTTAGGCAAAATTCGATTTTATGGAAAAACATTATTTTCTTCAAGAGTAGTAAGTTGACTTTAACGTTTCCATAAAATTTCTATGCCTATTTTATGAACCCGTTTTGCTAACCCTTCTAAGTGTACTTCAGTTTCAGCGACCACTCTTCATTGGAGCCGTATCACCTTACTGAACGATGTGTTATCTGACCTACTGATCAATACATGATTCCAAAGTGACTTTGCTATTTCCGTCTGCTATGACATCCCTGTTCTTTTATGGCTGAAAAATTGACAATCTAAGGCTCAAACTTGGCACTTACTGTTTGATGAGGAACCTTATTGGGAAGATGCTCTTGGTGGGTTCACTCCAGTAGGATAAAGTTTACCTTGGTCCCAGCTGTAAGGATTACTCAGACAGTAAAAGCACAGCATTTATCAATTGACCACATAACCGCGATCTTCCTACAATTTTCTCCGTAACTGTGTGATAAGAATAACTTACCATACCTGAGTGATTGGTCATATGAAAAAAAAATGAATGGTTGTAGGAACTTTTGTATAAGACTTCAGTGTGTAAGTTTGACACTAATTACCATATATAGATCTCAGTTGGAAGGTATTAAAGATTCGCTTCAAACTTTTTTTCTTATCTAGTTTTAATATAAACTAACAGACACTAAGAGATGTTCTCCACCATTGTTTTCATATTAATTCATAGGCAACATATAAAGATAAAAATAAATATTCACAGGTAAATGTAACTGCATGAATGCTGATATTTCCTGCCGTCAGGGAAACTGCGGTGAAGAAAAAATGCACAAAAAAGTTTCAAGCGATCTATCGGTGCATTCACATACTTGTGTAGCCATTCAAAAGCGTATTTCTTTTTGCAAATATTGAAATATATTTTTATGAAATCACACGATACGTATGAGTGATTAATTTTTTACACAAGCAAACATACGTACGTAATTTGATAAATGTATCTAGAATCCAGAACAAATCGCTTTACAAAAGAGCATGATGTAAAAAAGGGTGCTATTTGTTGTAACTGCTGCTAAAAAAAAATTTTTACAGAATAAAAGTCGTTCGGGCGATTTTGAACACTCTTAAATTTCAAAGTTGAAATAAAAACTACGCACGTATGAAAAGACTATGACTTCCTTTGAACAAATCGAGCTCTCAAAATATATCTCATTTTGTTTGCCAGAATATACCAAAATTTTCTCTTTAACATATACATTTTACTGCTTTTCTAACGTTCATATTTTCAATATTGAACGCAAATTTTGCAAAATAATGGAATATCACATTCAGAAGCCATCAGAGGACAATGTAAACAAAAGTAAGTGAGAAGGTATTTTGGGTTGAAAAATGGGATGAATTGTAAGCACTTATCACCCAGATCTACCTATAGTCTTAGTGCGTGATCTGTCGTGAGAAATCTATGTAAACGCTAAGTCGTGTGTAAGCTACCTATACAAATACCCGATGTCTACTAAATATCGTAAAAAAATGGAGTTTAAAGTATCCAAACTGCATAAAATACATAAACGGCCTAATGCTTGCATCTCAATATACATTAAACTAGAGAACTGCAGTTACTACGCGCCAGAGCATTTCAGATGCTCACTTAAGGAAGCTCAAACTAAATGATGAAATTAAAAGCTACTTAAGCCGAACGCTGAACATGCCTCCAGCATACACATACATATACATACAGATGTGTCTGTTAGTATAGTTCAAGTCCAATATGTTATACAAAAATTTTTATTAGGAAGTACTTGAAATTTAAGAAAAATCAGATCAAAAACATAATAAATAGAACTAAGAAAATGCTCAACGTACATGTGCTGCCGAGTAGTCGATTTTACACGCCTACACACCTACTTTCTTTTTCCTTCTACTTACATATATATGAATGGGTATAACCGTTTATGTACATATATATACACAGTAACATGTGGTTGAATCATATAAGAGTTGTTGCAGATTTAACCCTTTAGTAAGGATTTGCTAATCTGATTTGTGGAGGGGGGATGGACGTTGAGAAAAAAAAAACTGGAACCAATTTCATAGGGTAAGAGTAACGAAAAAAAGAAGAGATAGTAAGAAGGAGAAAATGAAGCGAAATGGTGGTCTTTAATGTGACCGTATATTTAATGTAGCGAGTAATGGTGATGATATATAAATAAAAATGGGAATCAATAAAAAGTTTTGTTAAAAATCAGATTTAAAAGTAGTTAGATATGGCCTATGATATAAAATTGGCTCAGGCCCGTTCGGTAAGTAGGTTTCGTCTCTCAGGCTATTCTTATAAAGGGAAAATACCTGCATTTCTTTTAGTGTAACCGTCTGTGGAGTGTCGGTGATACAAAATTTAAAACCCTCCATATCTCCCGAAGTAGCTAACTCAGCAACTGTCTCTACAGCCCCCGATTCGCTTTAAGTTGCACTACCAAGTAGCCCTAGAAATAATCAAGTCAGCTCGACAGTTGGACAGACCATGAGGACAATACAGGCATTAGCCGTTACGATACTCATAAATACGAAACGCAATAATACGTTATGTTATCGAAAAAAGATATATTACCATTTTTTTCCAAAAAGCTCACGTATACTGCTGATGAAAAATTGAAAATGTATAAGGTATGTTATAGCAAATTTCGCAGAAATAAAGCTCTTTCCAATTATATGCGCAGCCTAAAGGTTCCTGCTTACAAAGTGTAAGTATTAGTTGCTTAAAAACTGCTGTTCAGCGTATGTCAAAGTGCAAACAGATGGATATCATTTACGGCACTGTATGTTTTTCTATTTTCAACTGGATTAAAATGGGAAAAAAATTACAACAAAATTACTACAGAAGGTATTAAGTTGCCTTAGAGTGAATATGCAGTAAGCTATAAAACAGTTAGAAAGAGTTTTGCGAGATTTCGGGTAAAAAGTTTTTATTTTGAAAACAATGAATATTTTCATACGTCCATCCATATTCATTAAAAGTCATTCAGCCAATGATCTTGACCTTAGGATAGTATCTTATCCCGATTGTGGCCTCTTTCCTTATGATCAGCATTCATTCAAATCGAGCAAGTTAAAGGTTTTGCTAAGTTGAAAAATGTGGTCGAAGTTGATGATGATTCTTTCGACTCGAAGCCCCTAAACTCCTACCGTGAACGCATCCGTCAGTTGCACGATAAGCGCCGAAAGATCATAGATAATGATGGAAAATATTTCAATTACTAACCTTTGTAAGAAGAATGTGTTAAATAAAATTGAATTTTATCAACAAATATACAGAATCTATTCGCACAATATATATATATATATTGTACAATATATTATATATGACCAACAATGCTTTGTTGATCATCAGTTTGGTCGCAAGCGGGTTCGGAGAAATAATAAGAATTTTTATATATGAATATTTATGCCTTAGTCGACATGCTCATCTGGTCTCATTTGAAATTCAAATCATTTATGTAAAGCTTGAAAAATGTGCTTTTCTAAGGTTTCCCATTCTCTCTGTACACGATTTACATAGAGGCTGCTTAAGGTGTCAAGGCAAACAAAGAAGATATAAATTAAATTCTAACTTTGGATCTTGGCTTTTGCCAACAAAGCAGTATAGGTGTCCGTCAATTAAAACACATAAAAAAGTAACTAATTGTTTGGCTGGGCTAGTGTCAATTTCGCTGAGTTGAAAATGGATGACCTTAGCCCGTCCACCGATCAGTAGTTCAGACTGATTCATTTTTGAAGTGAATAATTCTACTTCTGCTTACCACGGAATGAATGCAAAAGTTTAAATTTGTAATAACTCGACGCGTTCTTGAAGGTAGATAACGCCTAATCCCATATCTGATCTATGGCACTGTGTAATGTGCGCTGCTACATAGTATATAGATTTTGGAAAATTTCAAAAACTTATCAACTTTACAAAATGTGATCTTTGAAGAAAACTGATTTTGATAATAAGTTTGAATCACGTTCGTGCGCTATTCTTCCGCGCACTTATGCGTAGGATAATTCTAAGCTAGCTTTCGAGGAGTGCTTAGTAATGATATCTCTCTGGTGGACGCGGGGTTAGATAATAAGACAAAAATATGCATACATGAAAAGGAATTTAAGTAAAAAGATTGGCACCATGCGGATGAAAGAGAGATAGAAAAATGAAAAAGAAACAATGGGATAGACATGCCGGACGAATTGATGTACAGATACATATACGTACGAGAAGATGGGCGTACAAGATGGAAGTGAAATGATATAATAAAATTAGCGAAAAAAGAGAATAGTGAACAGATCCAAAGCGGACGATAGTTAAAGTAGACGAAAAGATGTATGGCAATAAAATTTGAAGGAAAGCAAAGCGGATAATCCATAGTATAGACGAAAAGCGATGTGTATGTGGAGTCAAGCACGAGGCAAAGAAAAAAATCAGTTATTAGTCTAATCACACGATGATTGAAAATTTTTATTTACTTAATGGCAAATCGAATTATTTTTCTAAATGTGGTCCTAAACGAAAGGAAGAATTTAGCATGCTTTCGTTCGTCGTCGTAATGGACGTAAGGAACTAAAAAAAAAGTATACAGAGATTGATGTTTTTTTTGTTGTTTTTTTTTTTGGCAGCACACAACACTAACGCGTAGCAATCATGAGCCTGAATATAGGCAAACAATGTGAGCGAAAATGTAATGAAAGCCCGAAGATCGTCACGTATAAAAGAATTTGACACAAAGCCAACTAATGCACTAAGCGTGGAGGTGTGTGAGTGCGTGTGTGAAAGAAAAAGCCAACATAGTGAAGCCTGCAAAATTTATATAATTTTTATGGCTTTCCGTGTGTTGTCCAGAAAGCATAACTCAACAGTATAAGTATAGGATTTGGAAGAACAATAAGCCTTTGTTGGCAACCTACTCATATAGAAGAAAACCTGACCAAAAAAAAAAAAAAAATCTATATATATATATATATATATATATACATGATAGGAAAAAAAAACTCGAATGCCCAGAAAGCCAGAAAAAGAAGCAAATACTTTTCGTGATTATCTTCTCTAAGACGAATTGTACGTTGTTTGGCCTCGTTTAACCTATTTTTGTGTCTACATCTTTGTCTGACATTGCCACAAACCAACAAACACCAAACAAAGTAAACAATTTCAAATACTGCTCTTTTGAAAGCGACGGCACAGAGAGCAAAAGGAAAACATCAGACAGGCATTAAAGTCAACTACTAAAGGTTGATGATTTGTGTTTTTCAGGCGGCTATAGAAATAGATCTGTCATTCCTTCCTTGTTTCTTTTTTAAACTTCTTTTCTCTCCTTTCATTTCTTTTTTTTTTTTTTTTTTTTTTTTTTAGATATCTGAAAAAAAAAGTTTGCAGTTTGCTATAACCACCAAGTGAGCTGATGTCCTAATGATGCCAAAACAGCTAAAGGCAACGTCTATGTTTTATATTTTATGAGTTTTGCTTTTTAGATCCTTTATGTGCTTTACATATAAACACAAATTTATTTCTTTTTTAAATGTTTTCTCTCGTTTGCTTGCACAAATTCTACGGCACTGTGAATAATGTCATTTATGCTGATGATGTTATTTGCAGCACGGATGTCACTGCCATTTTTTCAACTCTCCGAGACCTAACAATTAATGACCTATTATTTGTTAGGAGTTTCTTTTTTTTTTTTTTTTGCCCTTTCTCAATCTGATAATGTTTTTTTTTTTTTTCTTTTTTTTTTTGCATTCTTTTTTCGCAGACATTTGTCACAGGTAAAACGCATCATGTACCAACAGCCAACCGCCTTGTGCTGGTTAAATATAAATCACTGACATAGGCGTAAATCGTGAACGTTTTTCTCTGTTAATTGTATGGGCATCCAGTAGAAACTGTCATTTGCAGTTCATTAAAGTTTAGAGCAATAGAAATCCTACAATTTTTTCTGTTTCCTTCTTCTTTCTCTCTTGCTCATTTTCTCTCTTCTATTTACATCATTTTTGTTTGTCTTCATTAAGTCACTGTCTGATAATCTCCTTAAATAGCTAAATTATTTTTCATTTAGCGAAACTAAAATCAGAGTTTGGCTCATTAGCTTACCGCACGTCAGTTAATGGGTTGGATTTAATTGGAATTCTGTTTTTAATTGCAATTGAAATTTTTGCGTTTATCTAAACAAGCTGGCATTCTATGCATAACGAAAACGAAAGAAATATGCTTTAAGTTAATCGATGATGTATTCTGCGATAAGGTCACCCAAGAAGCAAGAAAAATAGTGCGTAAATGCAACCAGACTAAAAAAAAAGTAAACAAACTTCTGCTCCTTGCAAATAACAATGAGAGGTAGGACTGAAATATAGTGTGAAGAATATCATGGTTTCAAAAGAGATAGATTGAAAATCGATGTCTTCAGAAACTATGCCTTTAAGCTCTATCTAATGCGAAAAGTTAAAACTTACCAGTCATGTTTATATTGAACGAAGTGACCATACGAGGATACCTAATCATTAAAATTTACCTACGATATTAACAAATGGACAGAAGTCTCCTGCATTATGTGGAATGTAACTTTCTCGCTGTTTTGCTTATGTACATGATTAGACAATGCAAAATAAGTAAAATTCTTCTAACCTAGCAAAGTGAATCGTTCAATGCCCTAATCCACTTGGTAACGATCTTTTCAAAATAAGTTTTTCAAATGCGTTATATGAGGAGCAGTTCCAAAATCGACTCGATCCAGTCTAATTTCAGTAGTAGTCACCCAAAAATCAAAACATGTCGATGTTTCTCAAACTTTATGCATGTGTCTTTAAAATCGCCACACTACCTCGAGCAGATAGACAGACACACATACTCATACTAACGTTCTACTATTACGGATGGTACAAGATAACGTGGGACGTAAATGCTCAATTTTGCGGATGATATTGGCGCCTTGTCAAAGTAGCGCAAGTTGGGGTTCTACACTAAGGTTCTTTTATGTCCGCAATGTCGGATGCTAAGGAAAGAGAAAATATGTATGATATTGTGTAGTGACTCTTTATAAAGGCGCTCGCTACCGATTTAAAAGTCAAAAAACTTAGGCGTTACCGGGCATAGCATTTTTGACACTCAAATGGAAGCTTTTAAATTTATTTTTCCAAAGGTTTGAGTTCTACTACTTGAAGAATGCCGCCAACTAAGCGTTTGGTACCTAAAACACTTCACTTGGACGTAACATTGACGCGACGCGAAAGACTCTTCCGAATTCTTTTCCGATCTAGCGAACCACAAGTCAAATAACGACATGCCTCTATGTAAGTTTAAACTGAAAAATTGACATTGATTACATTTGCTTTAATTCTGAAAATGCATGAATTTTAAACAATAAATCCTGTTCTCCTCTCCTTAATAAAGAAAATCAAATCTTTTTAGCAAGAATTCATTAATGTTCAAGTTCCCTCTCTGCCCCACTGCATTAGTTGTAAACATCCTTTAAAGATGCAAAGGACGAAATGTGTCATTTCAATTACGTTAAAAAGCAAAACAAATGAAAAGCCATCCTTCTCGTTCGTTTACCTATTGTTGCAACACAACAAGACATCTTTTTAAAGATGTTAAAGAATAAAAATCTTGCTAAAGGTAAAAAAAGAAAACAAAAAAATAAAATAAAAAAAAAAGCAATGTGAGAAAAACCATTTCGTTGAAGACGAAGAATGTTGATTTTTGTTGTCATCATTTTATGCCAGTTGACTGAATATACGGTCGGACTACAATTTAGATAAATAGACATCATAAAAAATAACTTCTTTAATGTGTTTTTGATGACATGTCAAGCAAAGAAAATGAAAGAATATTTTCCCTTAAAGAAGGAGAAAAAAAAAAAAAGATGAAAGTTATGTTATGTCTTCTTAAGCAGTAGCAACAATTCACAGAACGAGAGAAATATACAATTTATGATAAGGTTACTTTATGAAGAAAAAATTATTAATATTTTTTCTCGTTTTACTTATTTTGCATAAATAAAATTATATACAAAGAAAAACACTTACAGTAAGCAAATAACAGAGAGTAATTTAAAGTTAGCAAATTAAATTTATTTTATACAGCACGGTACACAGTTAGCACTTGAGAAGGTAACAAAATGTTAAATAATTTTTTTTTCTTTTGCTTAATGATCCTTTTATCGGACTATATAGATACATCAATTCTGCCATTGCGTTCGGAAAAGATAGAAATTTTCGCGGGCGACATCATTAACAATATATTATCATAGGCGCTTTAGCACTGTCCCCTGCCGAACTCACAGCTAAAACTTGACGCATATGCCCCAGAAAACCAAAACTAATGCAATCCGATGAACTTTGTTACTAGTAGAGCAAAATTTCACATCAGACATAAAACTGGAGTAATTTCTAATGAGGAAAACATATTTTACGAACAGCTGTTTACCATAAAATTTGTATTGTCGTACATTGATACCAAACAGCACTAAGATATTCATGTTTTCCAGTTCGTTACTATTTTGTCGAAGGAGAAGAATCTCTTAAGGGAATTTTGGTCTCTTATATATATATACAGTGTCAGAGACTAACTGTCTCTTTTTTCATTTACCAATATTTTATCTACAAAGTCTAGCCAATCGTTAAGGATAGACTTGCAATAAATCTTGAAATAATATTTCCGAACTCTATGTTCACATTAATGTGTATCTAATAGATAAATTCTATATATATATATATATATATATATATCCACGACCAGTTTTATTAACAAACAAACCACTTGTAGTGTTATATATCCGAGTTAGTTAAAACCGTTTCAACTTTTGACATAATCGCTAGGAACCACTTTCGAATTGAGTTAAGTTTGCAAGATTCTACAATTCACTTGTCTTTTATTGAAATAGAGGAAAACGAATTTGACGTGAATATAAAATACAAGTTGGTTAGAAAACGTGCGATAAGCCGTTCATTGAACGGCGTTAAAACGCAAACAAGATTTTGCTTATTTTTTTGCAATATCGACATAAAGTTACCGGATTTTAAGTTTTGCGAAACCTATGTGTAACTGCAAGATTATAGTCATGTACTTTTAATCGGTTTTTCTTCAAGTCGAAAATTTCAAATTTTATTTAACTTTTCTATCTAATCGATTTAATTGAAAGTTTAGCACGTTCAAGAAATATCTCTCTATAAAAAAGCTTTTAATTTAAAATTATCTGAACTTTTTCGTCTTATTTCGTTGTTCGAAATATTTAACACGTAATGCCAATGATGCCACATTAGCAACATGTCAAATTTTCTAAAGTTGTATAACTTACGTGAGTGGAAATTGTTATTATATTATATGTCTCCTTAATGTAATACAAAAGGAAAAACTTATATACGCATATCGTGCCGTGCTCGTCTACACTTCTGTGTATGCATGTACGTATGTCATATACAAAGTGTTTTACAAACTAATATTTGCAGATAAAATTTAACGTTGATGTGTGTACGTGTGTATATATTTGTGCAGGTATGCCTTGATACATGTGTATGTTAACGTTTAATTCGATTAAACCTTAAAGCTGCTAAACATTAATTTCTTGATGTTAACGTACATAAGTGTAAAGTGCAAACGTTCAAGTCGATCTTATTTGCACTGCATGTAAATATGTATGTTTGTGTGCCAAACAAACGCAACTTTCGATAAACGACGACACTGGCGCAGCGATTGTCTTCATTTTTAAGCTTAAAACCACTTACTCATACTTTGCGTATTTTTTTAACAAACGTATATGGATAAAATTCCGTGCACTTAAATACTTATATGGAAGGCTGGAGAAATTTCTTTTTCTCACATCCCCTTACTAGGCGATAATCTATTAAATTTTCATTTAACTTTAGTGAAAATTTTGTATTGAGCAAAGCGCTCTTACACGATGTCTATACGCACTGAGATTGCAATAGATATGAATAACTTGGCAATCATTATAATCAAAATGAAGAGATAAAATTGTGTGTCGAAGTGAGTATAATATTGTTCACAGTTTTAGGACAACTGATACGTGGAACTCTTGCGCTTTCCTAAACCTGCAAGCAATAAATAGGAGGATAGAGGAGCGTACCGAAGTCGGCTAAGCATCCCTGCTTTGGTTACACTTTCTTGCTTATTATTATTATTTCGTAATATCTCTGAAGGGAAATGATTTATTTCCTCCATCCCTTGTATAAAATTAGAGACGGTTGATCCCAAGTACACACTTCTCCTATTTGTTTTATCATAGTTCCGCAAAATTATTTACTGTATAGGATTTAAATAAAATAAGTTTTTACATAGTTATTGCCCCAACCAAGTACTTAGAAGAAGCCAACAACGAAGAGACTAAGCCGAATCTTATAAATGAAATAGACATGACGGCATCCACGCATTAAAAATTTCCATACATACGATAATACTTAATCGTGTCTTAAAGACAGCAAATATAGGAGAATAACGCCTACGGTGCTTTTTTCTGATACTCACCAGGTGTTTCGTCAGGCGTTTTAATAACATATTTTAATGTTTTACAAACAGTTCCAGTTTACAAGGGTTCCCTCTTTCCATGGACAGCCGGCAGATGGCAGGCTGCCAGGCCTACATAGATTGGTTATTACATTCTCATTATAATCCCATATGCTTACTAAGGTTTAGCCTCAATTATCTGTGTAGCAGAAAATTATTTTTATACTGAAACAAGCTAAAAAGCTATAGTTGACTCTTGCATACCCTAAACCGGTCCGCCCAATGCAACTGGTTTTTATTTCGACACAATTTTTTACAATTGAAAAAAATTATAATAAAAAATTATAATTTTTAATAATTATAATAAAATAA